>NW_020955380.1:1260388-1532234 GCF_003031625.1 Empidonax traillii
GTAGGTCGTACATGGAGGGGGAATGCAAGGTTAGAGGCCTTCCAAAAATTTTGGGTGGAAAGGTCTTTTGGGGTAATTTGTACAAAAGTAAGAGAGCAAGAGTGCAAATTAACTCCTACAATGTTGCTTCTCAATTTGTGAAGTTTGGGGCAAGGTTTATCACAGCCTACTCTACCAGTAGAAAATTCTCTGTCTTTGAGGAAACTTTTGTAACTGATCTAATGAGATTGTGTTCTGGCTGGTGGATCCAGAAGAGTGTCCATCACACTTTTCCATAGCCTTCTTGTCCCCAGAGATGACAGAACTGCACAAGGTCGCTGAATGAGTCTGGGACAGAACTGACACATCAAGTTCTTCCTGCTGTTGTGCTTCAACCACTATTCAGTGTTTCTTTTCCTCTTTACTTTATATGACTTTTCCTCACTCCGGGTTTTTGAGGTCTTCCAAGTAGCGAGTACCTGTATGTGCAGTGCTGTGCTACCTTTTTGTTATTTTATAAATGTTTCTGGAAAGTTTGAGAAGATTTAAAAATTATTTTTATGGTAGCACCCACCAGCTAGTAAATCAAGTTTTGTTACAGTACAATCAGTACTATCCTCTTGTTGCCCTACAAGAAAAAGATACTTTATTTAAAGATCCCTGTTTTCTCCCCACATGTACATATACACTACTTTTTTTGACTGTAGGGATAATTTTAATTTTGGCAGCCTTTCTCTTCCAGGCTTAGCTTTTGTGGTGTTGTGTATTTTGGATGGAGGTGTCCTTATGACATTGTGGCTTCAATTTGTATGAGTCTGATTGCCATGAACAACTTTGCAGCCCTTTGTCAAACTCCTTTAGCAGCACCAATATTTTGAAAAGGAAAACTAGAAACAGATTGTTCTTTCAGCGGTGGTGTTTCATTCTGGTCTTATTAGCTTTCTCCAGTGCTCTCGGTCACTTTTCTGGCTGCAGTTGATGGGAGAAGTGCCAGTGGAATGTGGTGGCACACAGGCTCCAACTCAACAATTTGAATTTTTCTCCCAAGTGATGCCTCCCTCATTAAACAGAGTCCTTAAAAATTCCTCAGAAATTACTTTAGAGACTGAAGCAGAAAAAGGGAACGCAGCTGAAGTTCTGCGCTTTGTTACAGTTCTAAAAAAGAAAATCCACAACTGTGTTTTGTTTTGTTTTGTTAAAGTAGGAAATTATATTTAAGGAGAGGAAAGAGAGCATAGGACAGGGAGCCAGCAACTTGGGAGTTCCTCAGCACTGATGCCTACCTGATTTCTTTGCCTTAGTTTTCCCCTCTGCAAGATGGACAGGAGGGTGTTTCACAGGTCACTGTGCTTGTGAGCTCTTTGACACTGACTGGAGTAGAAATGCCAGGTATTACAATTTTGAAATCCCTCCTCTCTTACAGCACTGCCATCATGAGCAACAAAGGAGTACTCAGATGCTGGCAGCTGCATTAAGATGGGATTATTTCCCATGCTGCTCTTTTAAATTAGGAGTGAGTATCCCCTGTCTTCTCCCCCCTCCCTGTTAACAGGTCCTGAACAAAGGTATGGTGAGGGCTTGAGGCAGAGATTAAAGTTCGGCTGGTGCTGGTTGTTTGTTTGCTATTTTGGTGGCCTTGGAAGTGTGTGGCAGCAATAATCCCTTCTTTATTATATCTCATTTCTCTGAGAGTGTGCTGGTATAAAGCTTATACCACAACTCCCAGCTACCTAGTGTAAACTAATGCTTATGTAATCATTGCATAATGCAGAATGCTTGCTCCCCTACTCGTCCTCTTTTCTTAGTCCCTGAAATTTATCCCTAGAAAAGTCACGGTACCAAGCAGCTGGATTCACTGTGCTGGGAACATGTCAAACTCCCTTATGTATCTATTTTCTGAAGTTGGGAGGGGAAGTGTATCTTTGTTACCTAAATCAATATTTAGCCACCTCAGTGGAATAGATCAGATTTCCCTTTTTTAAAAAGCTTTGAACTACTGTGAAAATAAATAACATCTGATGGTTAAATCCGGTTACTTGTGGTTTAGATCCCCGTGGTAATTTCTGTAATCTGGCTGACAAAACTCTATTCTGGGTTACTAGTTAACTGGGATAACCAGAAAGGGGAGGTTTCAGCTCCCTCCTGCGCACAGCTTGTTGAAAACTTCCCAGCACTCAGCCTGAAACACTTCCCGACTCCAGAGCAGGAGTTTTATGTAACTCGTTGCTCTCACACACCCCCGGCTAAAGGACAAATGTGACCCATCCCTGCTTCCCTCGCTACCTTAGTGTGTGCCTTTCCTGGCTTTGTTTCCTTGTCTTCACTAATGCCCACAGTGTCTGCACAAGAGAAGGGGGCACGTGAGGAGGAAACAGTTTACATTCTAGGTTGGAGGACTTCTGTTGGGAAAAGTAGTTTTGATTACATATCTAGAAGAGGGATGCCAGGTAGCAGCATTCTACATTTCTCCAGTTCTTGCCAAGTCAAGGCACTATGAAAATGTTTGATATGGAATTTCACAACTCTCTTTGGAGCGTATCAGAGCAGGAAATGGATACGAGACTGCCCGAAGCTCCAGAAAAACCATCAACCTTTCCTCTGTGGTGCCTGTGAGAGGGAGGACAACCCGAGGGGCACATCACCTGGGCTGCATTCAGGGGCCTGTGCAGGGATGGGAGGAGGTCCTGGAGGGGCTGGATGCCCAAGCAGCTCCCTGCCACACTCTGGTGGCAATGGGGTGCCGGTGGCTGCGAGCCTGTGCCATACAACAGTTATATAAGTGCTCTTTGGTGTTTATGTAACCCGGGTCTCAGCGTCCGCAGCGTTGAGGCCCAGCCAGAACAAGATCTCTTGGGTATTTGGGGCCTGGTTCTGCTTGCATAATCCCAGGGTTAGAAGATATATTGTCTGTCACCAAAGTTGGCAGTTTGATATTCCAGTTTGCCTCTCGGCACTTCTTGGCTGCTTCCCTTCCCTTTGGTTTTTGGGTGGTATCTTCCTTGCTCCTGCCCTTCAGTTCTGCTGCCTTTTGTCCCTGAAGGATTCCTTCAGGCCAGGAAAGGAGTTTTATTCTGCAGCATAACCTCATCAGTAACTGATATGCTGAAAGACCTCTGAAGGAAAAAAGAAGGGTGGTGCTGCCTTATAATTTATCTTCTAAAGTTTTTCATTGATTTGGGCATACTCCTTGCCCAAGGAGTCTGGAGATGGGTTTGGCTTTTATATGCTCCTGGTCTGGCTGCCTCCTCAGGCTCCAGCCCACAGAGTCAGTGCTGGTGGCATTTTTTTCAGAGTTCATTTCGCGTCACTTCCCTCCATCCTCTGGTCCTGGGCTGGGGATGGAGGCAGCCTGCCATCCCTCTTCACCAGCAGTCTGCAGATTTCATGCAGGTACCTTGAACCCAACCCACAGCAAATGATTGTTTTACAGATACTTAGAGAAATGAAAAAAATGTGTTACTCAGACTTGAAGGAGCAGTATTTGTTATACCAACATGACAGTCTCCGTGTCTGGTTACAGTGACAGGTATGAACGACACACCTCAGGTGGTTAACTCCTAGGTAAATCAGCAACGGGAATGAAGTTGTACGTGCTGTGTGACAGCTGAGGGAAGCTTCCCCTGGGAGCAGGCAAGCTCTGGGGCTGGGCAGGCTCAGCCCAAAAGATGCCTTTTGCCTGGCAGTAGCGTGGCTGTGACTCAGCAGGACACCGGCAGAGCTGGGGCAGGGCAGTCGGTCAGTGCTCCGGTCGGTGGGCTGCGTTTCACTGGAGCCAGGCGGGCATTCCTGGGGGCTGGGGCTGCGGGTCCCGCTGCCCGAGGCTCACACCGCGGCTGTCCCGCTTGGCCAGGGCACAGTGCCAGGCCTGGGAGCTCCCCACAGCCGTGGCCCTGTGTGGATAAGTGGACAGGAGGCAGGTCCCGCTCGGTGCTGTCAGCCGGTGGCAGCTGCAGAGGGTCTGGGGTGGCCAGCGCGGAGTCCGGCGGGCCGGGGGGGAGCGCGGCCGGCGCGGGGGGGCAGGTGTGCCGGCTTATATAATACTTACATAATTAGGGCTTTGTTAAGCACTACTGGCTGGGAGGGGCGTCCTGCTGTCGAAGACTGAGCCCGATTATTTTCCGAGGAGAACAAAGTCTTGTTGCTAATTAGCTGCTCTGACGGCGGCTGCAGGGGGGAGCCGCACCCCCGAGTCCCCCTGGAGGGGCTGCATCCCCCTCCGTCTCTCTTTAAAGTGACTTTCCCTTGTGCTTCGGGTAGGAGCAATCAGGGTTTGATGTGTGTCAAGCTCCGCGAGAGGGCTTTGTGCCTCTCCTGGGTGTTGCAACAGGTAGTGCCTGGCGGAAAGAAGTCTGAGCTTCCCCTGTGCTTTTTCCTACATTGTTCTTGAGGGGTTACACAAGGAATCTCCTGCCTCCAGCCTAGCTTGGGGTGCTCAAGTGTTTTCACACAATACCACCTTTGTGAGAGAGTGCTCTGTGCAGACATCTCTTCTCCCTTCTTGCATGGCATCCATGCAACAGCTGTACCAGTAGCATACGGAGAAAGAATACTCTGAAAATATTTCATTTATATTCCACAGCTGAGTACAAGATGAGCCAGAGCACTCTGCCTGTTGCCAGCCTCCAAGATGATTGCTGTGCCACAGTTAGAGAACTGCTGTTCTTCAGGTGCCAGGTACAGTTGTACTCTGGCATCGCTTACAAACTGCTCCAGAGCCCAGTGCACCGGGAAAACATCCCCTAACCCCAAACAGCATCGTCCAGGCTGTCAGAGCTCTGTGGAGTTGCTCCTCCAGCCTTTGGCACAGTTGTAGTTCAGTGTGTCAGGGACTGAGTGTTGCAGCTGGAGCTGTGCAATTAGACTTGTGCCATCCCTCAGTGCTCCTCCCATTCCTGCTTTAACAGCTCAGTACCGGCTGTAGTAGCACTAGCTAGTACTAGCTAGTCTCTGACAAGCTTTTGCCCACAAACCACATGGAACTTCCCAGAAGGACTGCAATAATAATATTGAACTGCTCTTTGTTCTTTGTGCAGGACAAAAGAGGGCTCCAAAGTAAGAATTAACTCCTCGCTGCTCTGCCTGCAGCTCCCTTCCTCACCATGCATGGGTATCCCCGTCCTTTGGGTAGGAAGTGATGCCCAAAGACTGAGCCACACCGTGATATTCAGTATCCTGAGTCTTCATAGTGAAAGGATTTTAGAAATAAACAGGTGTCTGGTTTTCAGTGTTAATGCCTTCCCTGGACTCACTGGAGTTACCCTGGCAGAGAAACTGGCCTCCCAAGAGGAGGGTGTACCTCTAGCTAGCCATGTTAGCTGACTAGTAACGGAGGAGGCAAGGAAGTCATCATCTGACAGTGCTTTGTTCACTGAGGGGTCTCTTGGACCTTCTCATCCAGCAACCTCAGGTAGGAGACCTTCTGGTATTATTCTGAATGGGAATTTCTGTATGAGTAGGAGTGTTGGACTGTTGCTGGAGCTGAGCTGTGGATGCACAACACTTGGACTTAATGAGGTCTGCCTTAGAGCATGGAGATTGGATGCAGGTGTAGCACTGTTTCTCACACACCTTGGTGTCAAAAGACTGTTACACAAATCTCACACCTCAAAACAATGTACCTGTTGCTTCAGGACACTTCACAGCAACCTGAGCCCTTTTGCAGAGCAGGCTGTGTCAAGAGCAATTCACTGCTGAATTGACAATGCTGGAGAATATTCTCCAGGCTGAGAATCCTAGGCTGTTTTAAGGGAAATTTGAAAAGGAGGTGATGAGGTGAGTTTTGTAAGGTTGGGTGCAATAGGAAGTGCCCGACTGTGGGACAAATCTTTTGCTGTGTTACACATCATGAGTCGCCTGTGCAGTGTTTAGGGCAGCTCTGGCAGTCATAGCACATAGGTAGCATCTGAAGCAGTTACACAGAGCAGTCACGACTCCCTTTCTTACAGAGACTTCTAAACTGTATCACTGCAATATGCAAGTGTTGGTCGAGAAACCAAACGCCTCCCCCTGCTTGTGTGTACAGCTGGGGGTGGTGGTTGCTGCTGCTTATTGAGCAAAGAAAACTGGCAACCCCTGGTCTGCAGCACAAACCAGGGCCATGCTCTAATCAGGTCTGTGGGATTTTGAGAGGGCAAGCACATTTCAGACCTTTAAAGTGTGTGAGAGGGGTAGTTGTGCCCCTCTTGGTACCTTGCAGGACAGAGTGCCTGGGTGTGTGCAGGTGCCCATAACCAAGGACCAGTGGGAATTGCATGGGGATCTCTCAGATGGAGAGCTCTGACCCACCTGAAGGAACAGCTGCACTGATGCTCTCACCAGTTCCCTTAGGGAAACCCTCTTTGTAGATCTGGTGAGGACACTACAAAACATGGAACAGCTGGTGTGAACCCAGCGGTTGATGTTCCAGCTGGTTCTTGGTGCCCAGTGTGTAGCCACGGGATGGATTTACGTTCTTGCCAGCAACCACACCTGACCCATGGCTGCCTTCTGCTGAGGAGACCTGGGCCTGCTTTTTCTCTTGGCTGTACTTGGGCACATGTGGCTGATTTCGCTGTGCTGGGCTGTCACCCACAGGCTCGTGGCAGTGCTCTTCTCATGGAGGCATCGTGGATAACTGCCCAGCTCTTCCTAGAGTGCACTAACATCGTCAGCATGATCAGGCAGTTGTCAACATGCAAACGTGGCTGATGAGTTTTTATGTTGTGTAAAAGGCTACTTGTATAACCATGTCAGAGTAACATGTTGAGCTCCTGTTACAAAACCATGATTGCGTTTTCTGTTGTAGATGTAGGTTTTGCAAAATTGGGGCAGGATTATTCCATTGATTACCTGATGGGAGCTGTTCGACGAGGCTGTTCCCACACTCCTTCCAACACAAAGATCGAGCCTGTGCTTATGCAAAATAGGTTTCTTTGTGTGTAGTTTGTTTCTTGATGTATTTCTGTCCCAGTGTGGGTCCCAGTTACACAGTGTGGAGCTCACCGTGCTGGAGTGCAGCCACACGGCTGCAGCTGGAGCCTGGCTTTTCATATATGGCAAGCTGTAGGCTGTGCACACCATCAGGAGTTTAATACAAAGCAACAATCAAACAATTCCTGCTTGTAACTGCCAACTCATGCCACAGGTGTGGTGGGAGCTGGTGCATGGTGAGATTTGCAGTTTTATCATTGTATTAGTTAAACTTTGTGAAAGGCAGCTTTATTCGTGGTGGTGGCAAGGGTGGGAGCAGCCTCGGGAATCCGGCTGTCCCCTGAATCCCACTGCAGCTGAGTCAATGTGATGTTTGGTGCTGTCAGGAGCGTGGAAGAGCTCTCAGTATGTAGATGCGTATGTGTCGGGAGCGTGGGCTGAGGCACAGATTGTGTTCCTCACCTCAGAACTTGCATTGGCAGGACAAACACCAGCCTGAGCAGACACGGCTGTGGCGAATGAGGGCCTGTACTCACTGCAGGACCAAATTTATCATCAGATTTTGTGCTTCAGGCTCCTGGTCAGATGATAATTATATTTTTTTTAAAAAAACCTGCTGGTCCAACTGTGTGTAGGTTTCAGATTTTGTATTAGGTGTGGTTAAGAGGGAAGAAAAGGTAAAATGCTTTTTTGGCATGAGATGGAATGAGTCTATGTAGGGATTGCACGACAAATATGAAAACGTAGAGGAGACATGTAATAATTGGGGCTGCTGAGCCTTTAGATTTTGTTAGTATCTCCCTTGTCCTGAAGACACCCTTTCCTGGCACAGCGCAGGTGGCAGAGCGGCTGCCGGAGGAGGTGACCTGGGTAATCGCTGGAGTGTGGGGAGGGAAGTGTTTCCTCTTCCAAACAAGCATGACTTTGTGCTCTCTGGTGCCTTGTCAAGGTCCTCGGGCCCGGGGTGAGATGGCAGCAGTGTAACCATGGCAGTGTTTGTCTCCGGTTTAATGACTCATCCTGGAGCATGTGATCACGTGTGCAGCCTCCCTGCTTCCCTTTGCCCTATTTCATCCAATCTTTTGATCTAGTTATATAAGCAGGAGTCGAGAGGGGTGGGGGGAAGGAAACAGTGCTGAAGAATTGCAGGTAATGTGACTAAAATGTGTCTGTGGCTCAAATAGCAGAGCTGTTGTTTGGGAAGCCTGGGAAACTGGGTTTTCTCCCTGCACAGTTCTCTGTCTGCAAGTGAGCGTGATATTTGAGCTTGTAAGTCTAAGGAGACATGGTGGGAGGACAGGACTCCAAGACCTTGGCTGTGGTAGGAGAACTACCCTGCTTGTAGCAGCAAACCTCTTGACCTTTGTCTTCACACGCAACATAACTTTTCTTTCATTCGTCATGAGATCTGTTTCATCCCATAAGCTGTGGATACCTGTTCTCCAGTATGTGTAGGACTGGCAGAGACCAATGTTCACAGAAGTGTTTGAGCTACTCTGCTGATATTGGTCTGTGGTGGGGTGAGCCCTGAAGTCCTAAATGCATTCTGACAATAGAGCAAATACTGGGGCTGGTCTGGTGAGGAAGTTTGCAAAGTTGGTGCTTTTGCCTAAGGTCTGAATCTAGTTCTTGTCATCTCAGTTTTAAGAGGTGATACTGGTGGTAAGTTTAAGTTAATAGGCATATTAACATGAGAGCTGTAGGTGCAACGTGCTGTACTGAAGCATCCTTTGTTTTAGCTCCCAGCTTTTTTGAGAAGGGATGCTCTTTGTCTCCAGATCCCACGGAGTCACAATGAGATGTTTGTGGGTTCTGTATTGCTTCATCTGCCACATTCTTCTGCACTGATGTCTTCTTTCCTTCAAAGTTCTGTCTAAGTGTCATTTCAGTTCAGTCATTAACTCGGATACACAATGTAAGCAAGAAAGCTGATTACAAGATGAGACTCAGGGTATCTCTTTGCCTGACACAAGGGGACAAGATGCTTCAAAGAAGCTATTACAATGCTTGTCAGAAACAGTTTGCTTCAAGGGAAGCTTTTGAACAGAAACACTTCCTTTCTGTGCTCTGGAAGCATTAGCTTGGCCACTGGCAGCCTGTTGAAGAGCCAAGTGTCACATAGAACAAGGTGTCATTTCATATAATGCCTTAAGAGTGAAATCAAGCACTAATGGAAGTCTGAAGATGGGAGAATGAAGAGAAAAAAGAATGAGTGCGATCTATAATGTAGAAAGAGTATTGCCACTTACTTTTTATTCTTAAAAAAGTTTGTTGGAAGTTACAATTTAAATCATGGGAGTGGAGCCTGGTGCTAAAACAACTGAGTTCAGTGTTTGAACCAGATAACCCCTTACATGGTATGTTCTGTTAACTTGGAAGATGGTTATTACACAGGTGTCATAAATGGAAATTTCTGCCTTACTTGAACAACAGGAAACAAAGAGATTAAAGTTCCTTGTTTTAATCAGAACTCATTATGTCCCTGTAGGAACACAGACCCTTGGGACAGCAAGTGCTCCGTGTGGACTGAAATAATTTTGCCTAGTTTTCTTGTCAGGACATTTTTGGGCTGTGTTGAGTGTTTTTTACTGTCTTGACTTTTACTGGGAACTGACCCTTCACTATAAAACTTTTTAACACTCTGTGTGGCTGTTGGAAAGGACCATGCTTCTAAATGAGAGAGAATCGGGATTGTCGGTTCCCACTCAGCTCAGATCCTGATGAATGCTCATGTACAAGCCAAGCTGGCCCAGCTGTTCTCATGTCATGGCCCTCTCCCCTTGGCAGACCAACCCCGGGAAGGTGTGTTCAGTGGTGACCATGCTGAGCACACGGAGGATGGAGAATGGCAGCGCTCGACTTCAACTACCTCATCTCCGAGTGAGCGGGCAGAGCAACTCTTGCAGAACCAGCACAAGAGCCTGGCCTCTGAGGACACCAAAAAGAAGAGGGCTCAGAAACCGTCTCACATGCGGAGGAACATAAGGTAAGGAGCAGCAGGACAGAGCTGGGGTCACATAGAGCCCTCTGGGTGAAATCAGAATCTCTGCTTCTGAGCTACATTTTGCCACTGCTGGCAAACCAGATGGTTTTTCTTTTCCAAAACCTTAGGATTTCACCAGTGGGAGTAGTATGATCTCAGACTGGAGTGCTGCATGTGGGTGCAGACTTGTTTGGTATTTCAGAAGAGGGAATATTTGGTTATGGAATATATTGCAAAAGTTGTGTAATTGCTGCTGGCTTTTAAAAGATGTAATAGAAAAACAGTACCACCATTAAGTTAGTATCAGTTTCAGATATTTGCTGAGGTGAATCCTATTGAAAACAGCCTAAAACACAGTCTTTTACTGTACTGTCCTGGGTATTCTTTAGCAAGAATGCTGATGCTAGGACCAGCGATTGAAATGCTGGAATTCACTTTCACCTGGATTATATAAAGCAGTAATAGTTTGATTGTGTAAGTCACCACGTATTCTGGGACAAGTTGTCGAGTGGTAAATCACTATGAAATATTGTTCAAGGGTACTCTTAAATGCTCAGACGAGTCCTAATGGAGCAGGAACTCAAGTGGCTTCTCTTGCCCTGTGTGCAATGTGCTGGTGATCTCTGGTTCATATTTAAGTTTGTGCAGATGATTTTCTTAAAGCCAAAGGAATGAGCACTGAGTAGGCCTGGGGACGTCTCCTCCTATCTCCCCCTCCCTCGTTAGGATGGGGAAGATGCCCCTGAAGTGTGGGGTTGGGTGGTTCTGAAGGCTAGTTAGAGGGAGCTGGATTTTACCACTGCTTGTACAACTCCTCTCCCCTGGCATAAACACCTTCATTTCCAGTGCTGCACATGTGAAACTGAAACAGGGGAAAAACAACATTTGGAAGTAAAGAAAACTACCTGTAAAGGGAAGGTGCTTTGAGAGCATCCCTTAAACCACTGTTAAAGCCATTAGAAGTGCTGGTTCCTGAAAACACTATGTCAGAAGAGAATCAGGGTGATGACTTTTTGTGGTGGAATTGATGCCTTTTCCTCCCATGTATCTTCTTTGCATGGCTTTGTGCATTTTGTGTTTATAATAAACTGCATGTCAATAAAATACATCCTTTCAGACAGAAGAACTTTTCTCTGATAACCTGCTTGACATATGTGCTTACCCACTCCCAATTTTCTCCTTTCTTTATTTTGTTTCTGTCAAACTTTTGTCGTTTTCTTGACTGCTCGTAGTGTTACCTGTAGTTGGGAAGCACCGTCTTGAAATAACTGTATTTACCTTTTGATGATGATGTTGCCAGTCTGTGTAGCTGGCAGACTCCTGGAGCCTGTCAATCATCTCTTGAGCCAGCTGTGCAACCGTTCAGGTTTTTGGGAGAAATTGTTTGAGTGTAACCAAATCACGTTTGCTCCTGTGTTCAGAAAGCTGTTGCGTGAGGACCAACTGGAAGCCGTGACAAAGGCAGCCCAGCAGGAAGAGTTGGAGAGGAGGAAACGGCTTGAGCAGCAGCGGAAGGATTATCCAGCCACTATTCCAACCGTGCCCCTTGAGTTTCTTCCTGGTAAGCAGTGGGAGATGCCCACCAGAGCAGGAGTTTTAAGGATGGAAGCTGAATGAAGAAGGTAGTGCCGTGCTTGGCCGTTATAGGAAAAGGGGTAATGGTTTTAAACAGAAAGAAAGTAGATTCAGGTAGATGAAAGGAAGAGGGTGGTGAAACACTGACACAGGTTGTCCAGAGAGGTGGTAAATGCTCCATCTCTGAAAACATTCAAGGTCAGGATGGATGTCCCTGCCCATGGCAGGAGAGTTGGACTAGATGGCCTTTGAAGGGTCCTTCCAACCCCAACCATTCTGTGTTTCTATGCTGTACATGCATGTCAAAGTGTGAACTCTTGAAACAGAAACTCCAAAGCACTTGTTGGTTCAGTGTAAACAGTTCCACTCGTAAACTGGTTTTGAATCAAGATGCTGTGGCTGCATGGTGAAAGGTGCCAGGAAGAAAATATCTTGTTGGAGATGTTTTGACACATTAATTGTGTGTAGAGGGACTCTGGAACAGAGCTCTCTTGTCTTTCCAGCTGGTGTGAGAGCTTAAACCAAGAGGCTTGACAGAATTAATGTGTCCAGACCCTCTTTGTCCTGGGAATGGTCTGTGCCAGGGATAGTGGAGCAATAGACTGGGAGCACGAATGTTCATGATGTAACCTTGCCCTTTCTTGCGTGTTTCAGCAAGCAGTGAGTAGCAGGCAGTATGACTGGTTAGGCATCACTCTTGTCTTCTAGTGAATATGTCATCTTGTGTTGTTTCCTGATCTGGATCCTTTTGGTGCTCTAGTGATGACCAGACTCTGTCTGGTGTAAAGGGCAAGGAAGTGTAGTTGAATGTTGTGTAAGGAGTCAGGAGTTCCTGAGTCGTTTTGCCTCTTGAGAAAATGCATATTCTCCCTTGCATGCAAGTGTTCAAGACACTTTTACATAGAAGAGGAGGAGTAAGGGCTGTTTAAAACACTTCAACTGTTGCAGGGTGGGTTGCAGCCCCAGAACATCATTGCTGAGTCACTTCAGTGGTGCTGTTTGGTCCCTTTAGCCTCTCTTTCCACATGGCAGCACTAAAACATACAAACAAATGCTCTTGATCAGCAAAAGTTGTTTATGATGTGGGATGTAATTATTACAGTGTCCCTACTAACAAAGGACAGTTATCATCCCTTCAGTTCTTTGCTGGGTGAAACACAGCTTTTACTTTTGAGACCAAAAAAAAAAAAGAGAAACAAAGGGCTTTAGCATGTTGCATGGTCAGTGTGCCCCAGTCAGGGCATGAAACAGAGGGTGCCATCAGCAATGGGCTATTGTTTCAGCATATTGAGAAAGGAGCAGAGTGTGACCCAGGAAGCTGAGTCATAGCAGTATTGTAGACAGTGAGAGTCTGTTATGGAAAATTCCAGGACTAAGTTATTGGAGCAAAAGTGGAAGGAAATACTGTCTGGTTTCTGAGCAGTTTTGTCTCCTTCCTCATTACTATGAATTACTTATTGTTTATGATTTATATTTGTAGAGGACATCGTTTTCAGAACAGCAGAGGCGACTCAGCTCCCCCCTCAGGTCCTGGCTGAGGAAGTGATCTGCCTCGACAGTACCAGCAGCGGCAGTGAAGATGATGCTAAAGGAAAAAATAGCATTAAAGATGGTAAGTGACCAATTGGCTCAGCCTGGCCTTCTCACAGTATGCTGTTTATTCAGCCACAAGTCTGTTTTCATCTAGTCAGATGCTCCAGTGGTGAATCACTTCAGATTTTTGTAGGCCTATTGGTTTCCAATTATATGGGCAGTTCTGCTCTGTGAGTCCCAAAGTGACATTTATAAAATGGCCTGTCAGGCCCTCTTGTGAATTTGTGTTTATTTCTGCTTTATAAATGCACTTCACTTTGCCCAGTGCTCTGCTGAAGAATGCTTATGTGGGATGTGGCATTGTCTGCTGCGTATAAAAGGAACATCTAAGTATTCAGATCTTCAGCTGAAAGTGGTTTTTATGTCTCTTGTCCCAAATGGACCTAACCTGACTATTTTATACCACTCTGGTACAGTACTTCTGCCCGATTTCCTTGGTGGTCCTTAGACACTGCAACAGTAGATAAAATGCATGCCTGGATTTGCTTAAGAGGACATATGGAGGTGAATGGAAATCACTCATCGAAACTGTCTCACTTTCTGTTTGGATCAGCCCAAATTAATGTTGTCTGAAACATAAGAAAGCTCAGGGAAAGTCGTGCTTTCATATGCTGATTTGAGAGGCCTGGTGTGTCTGTATCGTACCTGCTTGTTCAGAATGGGTCATTAGGCCAGTGTGGGATTGCAAAAGGTGGTTGTAGCCTTATTTCGTGATAGTTTTTTCTGTGTATGATAAACCCTGATGTTAAGTTCACCTTTGCCCTTACTTTCTCCTGCTTTGGTTATTTACAGAAGTGATTGAGCTGAGCTCAGGAGAGGATGATGCCCTCCAAATTGTGGACAGCAGTGACTCTGGCAATGAAGGGGAGGAGGATGGCAGTGAAGAGAGCAGTGGCTCTCATGTGAATGATGCCTTAAATCAGTCAGATGCTCTGGGGCAAGTCATTGTCAACATCAATCATCCACCAAATGAAGAGGACATTTTCCTGGCTCCCCAGCTTGCACATGCAGTAAAACCTCATCAGGTAGGCTTTGTTAGTCTTGCAAATGCAGTGAGGTCAGGCAAGCCTGCCTTGCAGTCTCAGGAGAACTTCTTTGGTGAGCTCTGTGACCAGTCTGGTTGTAGCAGTGACTGTTGTGGACATCTGGACAAATTAAAGGGAGGCCAAGGCTCTGTATAACTTTGGCTATTGTATTATCAGACCTTTGTATATTTAGATGAGCTTTTTAAAAATAAAATTATATTTATAAACAAACTAATCAGCCCCAATTCAGATTCTCTGGCTACAAATTAATTTTGATTTATTGTTATAGTCTTAGGACATTTTATGAGTATCTAAAAATAGTGAGTTTCTGAACCTTCTCCAGATTAGAGTACTTCAGTGAAGTTGAAACCTCCCCTTTATATTTTAATGGTTTATGCAATCCTAATGTAATTGCCACTCTGTAAAGACATACCCATCTTGTTGTGTTTTTTTTTTTCTCCCACCATTCTAATACCTTTTCTACTTTTCTGTCTAGATTGGTGGCATCCGATTCCTGTATGACAACTTGGTCGAGTCCTTGGAGAGATTTAAAACCAGCAGTGGGTTTGGGTGTATTTTAGCACATAGCATGGGCCTGGGCAAGACCATACAGGTCATCTCTTTCTTGGATGTACTTTTTCGGCACACGGAGGCAAAGACTGTTCTTGCCATTGTACCTGTGAGTAGCCACGGGAAGGGCTGGCTGAGGGGCTTCTTTGCACTGCTGCTTTCTTTGCATAGAGAAGGTTGATTAGTGTCCCATCTCACATCAGGCTCTGTTGTACCCTTGCTGTTCTTCTCCCTCTTTCATTCCCTGTCCCTGAATTTGCATGCTGTGATCTGCTACTTCTGTCCAGGCACAGCTGGGTGTCATTCCCTATTTTCATTTTTGGTCTTAAAATCCCAAGTGATTGTGCTGGGTTTTTAATCCTTCCATGGTTAACTTTTTCAGGTGAATACGCTCCAAAACTGGTTAGCAGAGTTCAACATGTGGCTCCCAGCACCTGAAAACCTTCCTGCTGATTATAACTCCAAAGAGGTCCAGCCCCGCACCTTCAAAGTCCACATCCTGAATGATGAACACAAGTAGGTGCCAGTAAAAGTCTTTTTGAGCTCTTGAACTGTGTCTTAGGGAACTGTTACCAGAATTGGTGTTGCAGACTATTGAGTTTGGGTTAATCCTGTGTCCTTGACTCCCAGATCTTTCCCACTCTGCATTTATTATGGATGTTATCTGAGGGAAGGATTTTGGTACCTGTGAGAGGTACTTTTTTCATCCAATATTTATATCTTGTACTTCCTTCTCACACTGCTGACACATCTTTCTGTTCTTCCCTGTGTGCTGAGATCAGGAACCCAGTCCCAGAGACAGAACTGCCTCTTCAGAGAGGAGCAAAGTGCTGTGGTTTGGTGGGACACTGTTAGTCCTGTCAGAGTCCTGGGGTTCCTGAGGCGTGTGCCCCTGTACCACATTTCTTGTATTTTAAATGTGGATTTTTTTTTTCCTGAGGTTTTTCACACATTTAGGGGTTCCTCTACCTGACACTTTGACTTTCTGTGAATGGGAGTTGTCCTTGAAGGGTTCTGGCAAGATATACAAAGCCTCTTTGTCCAAAAAGGAGAGATCAGTGATTGCAGTTACAGCCTGGTGTGGAGTGGGTTCCTGGCTCATGGATCTCTGCTTCTTTCTGGGTTATTTTTCCTGCATGGAACAGGACATCACAGTGATCCTAGGGAATTCTCAGTTCATACACCTACCTGTTGATGTCCTCACCTTCTGACTGGGGTGTATTTTGAATCAGCCATGTGTTTACTGCTGGCTGGGATCTGGTGTGCCCTGGTGGATTGAGTGAAGACGGTGTCTTGATCTGAACCAAATCTGAGAAGGCTGCCAGGGAAGGAATAACTGGGGAACATTGGGCATTGGAGGAGACAACAAGAAGGGAAAAACAACTAGACAATTACAGTCATGTGCGTTAGCAGCTAGTTCTGAAAATGGTTTTTGCACGGGCAGACTCAGCGGCTCTTTAAAAAGAGTGCTGTCGTGAAATGAGTGTTTTAAGGTCTCTCAAAAAATCACCAGCACAGGTGCTCCCAAGTTTGATGTCCTTTTGTACATGACAGACTTCTACAGCTCAGTTTCTGTAACAATTTGTCATTCTCTACTGAGCTACCAGTGGCTTTTAAAAGGCTTTTTTTCCCTTCTATACCAGTTTGCTTCTTAAAGAAATTTCATTGTGTTCTTTTGTCTGGTTCGATGTGAGGAAAGTGCTCTAAATTAATTGAACAGGTCTTTTTTTTCTCAGCAGACTCCAGTGATTCAGTCTGAAACTGGAGAAAGTCTGAAGTTTATTTGGTTGTTTTGCAGGACAACAGCTGCACGTGCAAAGGTGGTGAATGACTGGGTGACAGAAGGTGGTGTGCTGCTGATGGGATACGAGATGTACCGCCTCCTCTCACTGAAGAAGTCCTTTGCCACTGGCAGGAAGAAGAGAACAAAGAAACAAACTGGCCCTGTCATCATTGACTTGGATGAGGAAGACCGGCAGCAAGAGCTTCTGAAAGGTGGGAGGCCAGCCCTCAAGAGGGAGAGTGTGATCCTGCTGTCCAGCTGGCCATCAGCAGTGGCAGCACAGGGAAACAACCTGTAACTTGCTTTTAGCATTGCTGACATGAACAAACCTTGCTGGGCAGGAGTGTGTCTTTGGAAGCAGAAGGTTGTTGAGCTTTGACTGAGTCTCTAATTTCTTGCAAGAGCTGCGAGTAAGTGTGGAACTCAAAAGACTGAACTATGGGACTTGTCAGTGTGAGATTTGCCAGTCTGAAGTGATGCAAGACACCCGACTTGATGTAATGTGGGTTGTTGAGCAGAAATCAAGGGACAGTCGTGTTTGCTCGTTACCACATTATGCTATATCAGAGCTAGTGTTTAGTCATATTTTATCTCGTGAATCAGCCTGGCTCTCTGCACCCATGAATTCTGCTTTTTTGTCTGTAAGAACTACCCCTCCTTTGTGAAGTTGGTGACCATTTAAAACCAGAACTTTGTCTTATTCACCTCTAACTAACACTTAACGTTCCTTGTCCTCAGGGATTGAGAAGGCCTTGTCTCGCCCTGGCCCAGACGTGGTTATTTGTGACGAGGGACACCGGATAAAGAACTGCCATGCCAGCACTTCCCAGGCCCTGAAGAACATCCGCTCGCGCCGGCGGGTGGTGCTGACGGGGTACCCGCTGCAGAACAACCTCATTGAGTACTGGTGCATGGTGGACTTCGTGCGGCCTGACTTTCTGGGCTCGCGGCAGGAATTCAGCAACATGTTTGAGCGGCCCATCCTGAACGGGCAGTGTATCGACAGCACCCCGCAGGACGTGCGGCTCATGAGGTACCGCAGCCACGTCCTGCACAGCCTGCTGGAAGGCTTCGTGCAGCGGTGAGTCTGCGAGTTCTTAGTGCTGTGGTCTGTGCAAACACCTCCTTCATCCCACATTACCTGGCTTGTCTGCTGAGGTTATGTCCTACAATTAAGTCTTGCTGCCTTACAGAATCACGGAATCGTTCAGGTTGGAAAAGACCTGAAGGCCATCAAATCCAGATGTTCCCCCAGCACTGCCAAGCCCACCACTAAACCATGTTCCCAGGTGCCACATCCACATTTCCATTAAACCCTTCCAGGATTTAACCACTTCCCTGGGAAGCCAGTTCCAATGTTTGAGAACCCTTTCAGTGAAGAAATTTTTCCTAATATCCAATCTAAACCTCCCCTGGCAGAACTTGAGGCCATTTCCTCTCATTCTGTCGCTTGTTACCTGGGAGCAGAGCCCAGGCTCCACCTGGCTCCAACTCCAACCTCCTGTCAGGGAGTTGCAGAGAGCAAGAACATCCCCCTCATCCTCCTTTTCTCCAGGCTGAGTCCCCCCCAGCTCCCTCAGCCACTTCTCATCAGACTTGGGGTCCAGACCCTTCCCCAGCTCCGTTGCCCTTCCCTAGACCTGCTCCAGCCCCTCCATGTCTTTCCTGTAGTGAAGGACCCAAAACTGAACTCATGTTTCAAGGCGCAGCCTCACCAGTGCCCAGCACAGGGGGATGATCACTGCCCTGGCACTGCTGGGCACACTGTTTCTTACAGCTCAGTTTTGCCTTAGGGTTAGAGGTAAAACTGTTTTGCTTTGATACCACAGACTGATACTAGAGAACCTCTGACTGCACCAGAGTGACCTCGGGTTTATTTTGATGGCTTAATAGTTAATTTGAAAGTGTACTTTTTGACATCCCCTACCCAAGGATCTGAAAGTGTTTCATGAAAGTGTTACGAAAAGGGACAGTGACTCCACTGTTCTGGAAACAAATCAGCTTTTCTTCCTCATATGAGGGTTCAAAGATGCTGGAGCAGTGACTTGAATGGAATGTCTTAGTCATTAGCAGAGCTGAAAAGAAACCTTCGGTCTTGTTTCTGGTTTTCAGCTACCATGGAAAACAGGAGTTTCATCACCCTCCTGTGATCTGAGCTAGAAGATTGCAATGTTTGAGATCTCTGTAATTGTGTTTACAGCTGGTATTTGGCTGCAAGGATAGTCTCTTGGAAGTGTCATGCATTAGAGAAACATGCAATTTAAAGGCCTTTCTCCCTGCAGCCAGGTGGGCAAGAAGTCAAAATCTTACCCTACAGGCAACCATAAAGAGATCATATTGGGAAATTCTCTTCCCTGTATTTATCTCTCTTTTTTATTTCCCCCACAGGCGAGGCCACAATGTTCTGAAGGTTCAGCTCCCATCTAAGGAAGAACACGTCATTTTGGTACGTCTGTCAAAGATCCAGCGAGCCCTTTACACGGAGTTCATGAACCGGTTCCGAGACGCAGGCAACAGTGGCTGGCTGGGACTGAACCCACTCAAAGCTTTCTGTGTCTGTTGCAAGGTAGGTTCTGGCAGGAGATGCAAAGAAATATTCTAATATGTAAGGCAAAGGCAGGAATATGAGACAAAACAGAAAGTCAAAGTGTGGTTGGCCAGGGATATCTTCTCTCCCCAGAGTGCTCTGCGATGGCTCAACAGTATTGTTTGCTTCCAGAACTGGGATGCAGGGATGTTAAACGTGCTTTTCAAATTGTGCAAGAAACCTGCAACCATCAGCTGAACCAGGACTGGGCTGATACCTTCACCTGCACAGCCTTACCTGCTGCAGTGCCAACAGGCAGCCTCTTCTGCCTTTGCGCTGTGTGGGGTGCACAGTGGCCTCCTGGTAGTTCTCAGGGAAAGAATTTGTCACTTTTAAAAATATGAGAGCCTAGGGGAAGTATTAGTTCTTTCCTATGAATAATAGCTGTGGGGCTTTCAGACCACAATCATTGGCGAGCAGCAGGCCAGCACAGGTCTAACCACTTTTGTTACCGTTTCAGATCTGGAACCATCCAGATGTGTTGTATGAAGCTCTGCAAAAGGAGAATCTGGCAAACGAGCAGGATTTGGATGTGGATGACCTTGGCACAGCAAGTACTAATTCCCGCTGCCAGCCTCAGGGAATTAAAGTCAAAGCAGAGAGTAATGCTTTGGCATCACCAGTTGGAGAAGCTACTAACAGCAAGTTCCTCCAGAGTGTTGGCTTCAACCCTTTTCAGGAGAGAGCAAATCAGGTCGTAACTTATGAGTGGGTGAGTGCCACTGCTGGAAGTCTCTTCATTTGGAGAGTCTGAAAGAGCGTACCTCTTTTTTAGGGCAATTTTCTGAACTGGAGCAAAGAGAAGACTCTTCTGTTTGAGTTGTGGGTTTCTCTTACATTTCTTTACCATGGAGCATCTTGATAAGCAGATCTGTGTGGTGCTGGGAGGGGTTTATGACTCTCATGAGGCAGGAGTGCAGGCAGCACTCACACCATTGTTTTCATCTGACCAGAAAGGCTGTGGATTTTGTTATTCAAAAAAAGGTGTTAGGGTGAAGTTTGATCTAGATAATACGGTGGTAAATCTAAAAGACTGAAAGAAAGCTTTTCAGGTAAAAGAGTCATGAAAGGTTGAGAGGACACTCATTCACCCTAGAAGTTTGTCATTTGGAGCTTCTGGAAGGGGAGGTAGGAGGAGTAGTTGGGAGTAGCATTCTCACCTCTACCAACTGGATGTAAATAACCTCTTTGCAATGACTGATTTCCCTCACCTTGAGACAGGGTTGTTGGACTAAACAGGGAATGAGCAACTCCACCTGTAATAGTCTCCCATTTCTTGGTAGGCCAAAGACATCTTGTGTGATTACCAGACGGGAGTCTTGGAGAACTCGCCCAAGATGGTGTTACTGTTCCACCTAATTGAGGAAAGTGTGAAGCTTGGAGACAAGATCTTGGTCTTCAGGTAAGCAGAGTGTAATAGCTGATCCTGCAGTCACCAAGTACTGGAGTAGCTGGATCCCCTGTGGTGCTAGAAGGTTGTTACACAGGGTGAATGGTGTAGCAGTTTCCCTTTTTTTCTTTTTTTGTATTAGATCTTGCATTTCATCTGTGCGTTTTATACTTCTGCCACAGTCAATTTTACCAATGAGAAGTGTGCTGCATAAACAGGATTTGACAACCATCAGTGCTGTCATGGTTGGGGAAGGGTTCTGATATTCCACTTTTACTGCTGGGGGAGCATTTTCCTGAACAGAGATCTTGGTTTTGCAGCCAGAGCTTGTCCACCTTATCTGTCATTGAAGAGTTTTTGGCCAAGAGACCGATGCCAAGTCCTCCAGGCTCAGATGGAGGAGTTCACAACTGGGTCCGAAACATCAGCTATTACAGTGAGTACAGCAAATCCCCCTCACTTTTGGTGTCACACTGTTTGATCCTCTGTGATGGGCTAATTCCTAAAAGTCACCCTCTATCTTCTTGTATTTGTCCTTGGGTGTGAAAATGCTCCTCTGGAGCATTCTCTTGATGAACCTCTTTTGGATTGTTCTTACTTTAGTTGTTTTGGAAGACAATGTCAGTTGGATAGCAACTACCTGATAACTTCCAAATCTTCTTTCTAACATCTTACTTAGAAGACATCTTTAACATCTCACTTACTACTACTTTTTAAAGTTTCATAAGACACTTTTCACTTCCTGTTAAGCTATTTGCTAGATTTTGTTTCCAAAACCAGAATCACCTTGGAGTGCTTTCACTAGCTCAGGACTGTGAATTCCTCCTCCCCTCTTCCCCAGCTTTAAATCTCGTTCTGGTATGGGTCGTTGCTTTGTGTGGCTACTTTACAGGCCAGGGCTGAGAGGAGTGGTGCCTGATTTTTGCAGAGCTGCCAGAAGCAATGTGGAGCAGAGACATGACACACCCTGCAGCTCCTTTAGACCAATACTCTCTGTGTTCAAATCTAATCTTTGGGGGTTTGCCAAAAAGTTTACAATTTTGCTTTCTCTTAGTTCCTGGAGCTTCCAGCATACCCAAGGCCTTTGTTCTTGTTGTTCCTGCTTGCTATCCATTTTGCCTAAAGCACAGCCTTAATGGGCTGCTGGCTGTGTTGTAGCACTCCCAGTCCTGGCCTTGACAAGCTTGAGTAATGTTTTACTTGATCTTTCAGCTGAACAAATCCCAGCCTGGCTGGCTGCACTGCACCTGCCAGGCTGGGCAAATTAGAGGTACAGAGTGGTCCAGTTGAGATCCCAGAGTACATGATTTGAGGAAGACCCAGAACTGGTTTGCAACCAGTTACAAAGCTCAGAGTTTAGAAAGTGGGTTTGTTTCCCCCAAACACACAGAGCTTTTAAATGTGTCTTTAATTTCCTTCTCAGGACTGGATGGCAGCACCTCTGCCTCAGAAAGGGAACGACTGATTAACCAGTTCAATGATCCCAGCAACAACTCTGTTTGGCTCTTCCTTTTGTCCACACGGTAAGTGGGCTGGAGCCGAAGGGCACAGTGGAGGACTCACACTCATGTTCTGTGTGCAGGTGGGCTTTCAGTTCTTAACTTCCTTTATAATATGCTCTCCATGGCATAATAGTGCCATCTGCTTCTGAGTTCCCTAGGGATGTAGCATTTCAGTCTTAATCCGCTGCAACAGTCTTGGAAACCAAACTTGGGTTTAAAGTTTGACTGGAGGAAACTTTCTGTAGACACTTTGTGGGCTCTTGGCTGTGATGGTCATCCCTGCCTAGAAGTTTTGAAAGGTGGCCAAGGCAGCAGTTTGAAATTTGCCTCTCATTTCCAGTGCTGGGTGTTTGGGTGTCAACCTCATTGGAGCAAACAGAGTGGTGGTGTTTGATGCCTCCTGGAACCCGTGCCACGACGCCCAGGCCGTGTGCCGAGTGTACCGCTACGGGCAGAAGAAGCCGTGCCACATCTACAGGCTGGTTTCTGATTACACCCTTGAGAAGAAGATCTATGACCGTCAGATCTCCAAGCAAGGCATGTCAGGTAAGCGTGGGTGAACCTGGCATTCCTCTCTCAGCCTTCACTCCTTTTAACTCCAACAAGTCCTGTTTCTGTGGGTTTTATAACTTCTTTTTTTAAGATTGAAAACCAGACAAAGAGGTGACAGACACTATCCCAGAGCTATGTTTGATGTTTATGAGTTGGCAGTGACATGGGATCCTTTAAGAAATTTGTGATGGTGGAGCCAAAATCCTGCAACAGGGCTGTGTTAGCAGTCCACTGCTGTGCCATTTACCATCACTGCTACTCTCCTGGCTGCTGCAACAGACTGGAGACTTAGAGGGTACTCATCCTGTTTTCCCCTGTCCCTGGTTATTGCTCATCTTAAACTGGGTGTTACATATTAAATAGCTCTGTGCCTCCATTTTTCCAGCAGCAAGAGAGGGAAAATGGCTAAATTAAAGCATATAATGATACCTTTGACTCATAGTGCTTACTTAGGAGCCAGGAATAATTAATCCATTGCTGTTCTGACCTCCCCTTGTACCAAAAGTATCTCTTGTGCTGGCTTGTGCCAGCTGTCAAGCTGCTCTCCTGGAGCATGCAGCCGAGGGTTGTGGTGACCCAGAGAGAGCTCTGTTGCCTGAGTCCTTCTGTGCTCGAAACATAAGTGCAGAGGCAGCAGCCCAGTGTGATCAGCTCAGTGTGCTGTTACGCATTCAAGGTGGAGTCCCCTGGCAGCTGACCTGGCTTCCAGGAGAGTCCTGGATAGAGATGTTTTCTCCATGTGCTCCTGTTTGCCCTGTGTGCAGGAGGGATAATGTCCAAGGAAAGCATTCAGGCTCTTGTGAGTGAGGGAATGTGGCTGCTTTTCTGAGCTTTTATCTCAGAGTTCTGTAAATTTTGGTACCTGGTTACTAATTTGAGCCTTTTTGGTGGGATTTGTGGGAGAGCAGCTACTGATGTGGCTGCAGTTCCCAGGACATGTATGTTTACAGCCTTGTCATGTGAGGTGGGACACTATCCATCACTAACTTTGTATTCCTGCTTACCAGGAGCTCAGTGACCTGCACTGCCTTTGCTGTGCAGTCTGGAGCACAAGGCACTTGGCAGCCTGACTTGGTCAAACAGGATCAGCTCTAAACATGGGTGATGATT
Source organism: Empidonax traillii (assembly GCF_003031625.1). Classification (NCBI taxonomy): domain Eukaryota; kingdom Metazoa; phylum Chordata; class Aves; order Passeriformes; family Tyrannidae; genus Empidonax; species Empidonax traillii. The sequence goes on from NW_020955380.1 coordinate 1,283,947, forward strand.
TTTCTCCCTGCCCTGACATTTACAGAACACTTCTGAGGATCGTGCAGATTGTAAGGAGGGCAGCTCTGTTAGAGCAGGGCTGTAGGAAGAGCAGCAGGCAAGCGGTACCCATTTCTTCCCTTTTCTGCTCACTTCATTCCCCCTCGTTTCCAGATCGGGTGGTGGATGATCTGAACCCAGTGCTGAACTTCACCCGACGGGAGGTGGAGAACCTGCTGCATTTTGTGGAGGAGGAATCTGACCCTGCTCAGCTCTCCCTCAATCCAAGCAAGATGAAGGAGTCTGTTCTACAATTAGCCTGTCTCAAGTATCCTCACCTCATCACCAAGGTAAGACCAGCCCTCTTCCTTGCTGGCACAGCACTGCACAACCGGGAGTAGGCCTGTGGAGTCTGACAGCGTGATGGGGCCATGGTGGCGAGAAGGATGCACCTGTGTGCTGATGGGAACAGGCAGAAAATCCTCTAGAAAGAGCCCAAAGAGCCCTGCCCTTCCCTGTGGTATCTCCTACACATTTACAGATGCCTCTGTTGAGGACAGGTTTAGGGGCAGGTGGTCAGGCACCCCTTTCTTCATCTTGATGCTGGGTGGGAAAGTGGCAGTGGCATATCCCAGCTTGCTGCCAGCTCTTTTCCTGGGATGTCTTTGAACCAAAGCTGGGACAAGCAGCACTTGCCTGTGTTGTCAGGAGTTTCTCTGGTAGGGTGGTAGTGCAGAGGGGGCCTGTGGGGCTCTGGGACTCTGGCGGCTGCGTGACATCATGGCAGACTCCGTGCTTGCACTCTTGACCTGGCCTTTGTCTCCTGGGTTTTTCTGTGTGCTCTTGGTAAGTGCTGGCCTTGGGCTGGGCAGGCAATGGCTTAGCTGACTGTCACCCTTCAATCTGAGCCTGGCCACATCCACAGCACTGCCCCACGTGTGCTTCACCACGGCCAGCTCTGCCTTCCCAACTGCTCTTTCTGCTCTGCCTGGGATGGAGAGCGGCTGCCGCAGGGCGGGGGTGCCTGCCGTTTGGGGTTTGTTGGTTCCCTCTGGTGGTGCGTTGGTGCCAGAACCGCGGTGCTGTGGGGTTGCAGGAGCCTTTTCAGCATGAGTCACTGCTGATCGACCGGAAGGAGCACAAGCTGACCAAGGCAGAGAAGAAAGCAGCCAAGAAGAGCTATGAGGAGGAAAAGCGAGCATCCGTCCCCTACACCCGGCCGTCCTACGCACAGTATTACCCAGCCAGTGACCAGAGTCTGACAAGCATCCCTGCCTTTAGCCAGAGGAACTGGTGAGTACCTGCCTCTTCCCTTCTTCCCATGCTGTAGACACAAAATGAGGGGGCAGAGGATGCTTGTCCCTGTCGGGTGGGCACTGCACTCTCCTCCCTCCTCTCTCACTAGGCGACCAGCCCTCAAGGGTGAGGACAAGCCGGTGGCAAGCGTCCGCCCAGTTCAGTCCACCCCCATTCCAATGATGCCCCGGCATGTCCCCATGGGCAGTGCAGGATCAACCTCAAGTTCCAACCCTGCTGTCAACTTCCCCATCAACTATCTACAGCGAGCTGGTGTCTTTGTGCAGAAGATTGTCACCACCACAGGTGAGTTGCTGGTGCTCACAGTGGGTTGAGTTGTGATGCCTGTGGTGAACTGAGCATCAGGGTGAGTTGCTGATGCTCACATGGGCAGCGGGCAGATGGCCATCAGAGCCAAAGATGCTGCCTCTCTCATGTGAGTGGTTCCTCTGGAGGACTTTCCCTGCAGGTGTGCAAGGGTCTTGGACCTGCTGGGTTGCTGGGAGTGAACTCCCATGAGAGGGCCTTCAGTAATGTTACTAGTTGTCCTTGTTGGGACAGGGGAGATGCTGTGCCACAGCAGTGTGGTTTTTTTCTTCCTTGGACCCTCTGCTGCCTTCTTGTGCTGCTCAGAAATAAACCCAGGGCTTGCTTGTAGCACAGCACATAGGAGAGACAACTGCACTGCAAACAAAGGGATTGGTGGGACACCTGCTCTCTCCTGACTGTGGCTGGCTTGTAATTTAATGGACACTGTTCTGTTTCTTCTCCCACTGCCAGATATTGTGATTCCGGGTACAAACACGTCCACTGATGTACAGGCAAGAATCAGTGCTGGTGAGAGCATCCACATCATCCGAGGGACAAAAGGTAAGTCTCTCTGTCCTGGTAAGACTTGTTGATAGGGTCCTAGCCAGTGCTGAGTAGCAAAGAAAGGGATGTAAAAGCATGAATCAGTCCCTTGAGAGGAAAACAAACAAGAAGGAGAGGAGGTCTGGAGTTTGCAGTGGCTCTGTTGCAGCCTGTGCTCTGGGCATGTGGATGCTGCAGGGCTGTTGCAGCTGTGGCTGCTCCTGCCCCTGAGAGGAGCTGTTGAACTTTGTGGCTGGGTGTCTCCTCTCACAGCACCCTCTGCATGTACTGGGGCAGCCAAACACTTCCTGGGGCTCCCAGAGCAAACTCTTGTCTCAAGCAAGAAGTTCTACATTTCCCACCAGCAGCACATTGGGAGGGGGTGATCCCCAACCCAGGAAAGCTGCAAAGGTGGAAGTGAGGAGTGAAGAAAGGGACAGAAGCCTCTCACTGAGCTTCCCTGCATGATCTCAGCTGGCCTTATGCAGCACTGCTGCCCTGTTCCTGCCTGAGCAGCCTCGTGGGCTCACAGATCCAGCGTCCTGGGCTGAGACTGGAGTTGTAATGAAGTTGTTCTGCCTCTGTTCCAGGGACGTATATCCGGACCAGCGACGGTCGGATTTTTGCTATACGGACCACTGGGAAGCCAAAGGGCAATGAAGACCGTCGGACAGCTGCCTCAGGTAGGGGCTTGTGAGTGCTGTGTGAGGCTTTCACATGTGCTTTCCTGCTTGAGTGTCTGGGGTGGCTTTCCCTGGTGTATTCCATCACACCTACGTTTAGAGCAATCTCCCAATGACCTTTTGGCCCCCACGTTTGTCTCCGAGGTCATCTTTCTCACCTGCTCCATCTCCTTGTTTCCAGGCTCCCAGAGCTCCTCCCTGGAGTCCACAAGCAATGGCAGACACAGTGCCTCATCGCCGCAGCTCCCCAGCACGGAGGAGCTCACCCGGCCCATCTCCCCCGACAGCCCCGAGATCATCAGCGAGCTGCAGCAGTACGCCGAGGCGGCGGCCGCGCGCGAGTCCCGGCACGGCTCTCCCAGCACCAACGTGGCGCAAGGCCAGGCCACCCGCACGGACACCGCGCCCGGCGCCGCCGCCCGAGGGGCCGAGCAGCGCGTGGGGGTTCACTGCCTGGCCCCCTCCGCGTCCTCGGCCCTGCCAGCCACCAGCCAGCACGTCGATGCCCACTCGGTGTTGGACTTACGGGGCAACAAGCGCAAGTCGACCTCGCCGTCGGCTCCGGAGGAGCAGTCCCGCAGGCAGCAGAAGAAGCGCCAGTTGCCATCGTCCGTGCAGCCCTACGAACACGGGTACCCCGTCTCTGGTGGGTTCACCATGCCTCCTGTCTCTTTAAACCACAACCTAACCCATCCATTTGCCTCCCAACCAGGAAACTCCTTGTACATGGGCACTGGCTCCTCTTATTACCAGCTGCCCAATTTACTCCCAGACCCTCATCTGGTGTTCCCTGTGACTACTGACCCTCTGCTGACAGCCGGCACCGCCAGCTCTTCTGCTGCTACCTCAGCCACCGCCAGCGTCCCCTCATTCATGCTAAACCCTTCTCTGACAGGGGTGCTGCCCAATTACTCGCTTCCCTTCACTCAGTCACTCCTGCCCGAGCCCAGGATGTTTGCTCCTTTCCCAGCCCCCGTCTTGCCTAGCAGCCTTCCCAGGAGCATGGCATCTGCCTACCCTGGCTACATGTCCCCTCACTCGGGCTACCCGGCTGGGGGTCTCCTTCGGTCCCAGGTGCCTCAGTTTGAACCCCAGGAGGTCCCAGAGGTGGGATGCAGCTCTAATGACGAGGACAAAGACGACGATGTCATAGAGATCACAGGGAAATAAAAAGGCCCAGCTCCTGCCCGGTCTCAGCTCCGCCAGGAGGCAAAAGTTGCAGGACCTTTTTGGGAGTCAGGATTTCCCCTCTGGGCCATGGCAACGGGTGGAGAAGGATGCAAAGGGTGTGGTGTGGGGGTGGTTTTGTTCTTTTCGTTTTGTTTTGTTGTTTTTTTAACTGTCAAGGATAAGAATTGTATTGGGGGCTGGGAGATGGGAGAGGGATAGAGTGGACCTGTGAGGGCCAGGGGAGCAAGAGCCAGGGGAGGAGGGAAGCAGCAATGCAAACCATAGGAGTGCCTCCCCCCATGCTCTGTCTGTCTGTCTGTCTGTGTTCTCTGTCTTGTCTGGCCGCAGAGGCTCCGTGTTGCGAGTCACTGCCCTGCTCAGGCCTGGAGGCGCGGGCTTGACCGCTGGCAGGGCCGAGCTCCCTCTCACATGAACTGCCTTATCTGTGAACTTCTCTCACTGAGAGAGGGGTGGGCCAGGGGGGTCACTCCAGCAGAGGTTGGGGACAAAGTGTTTTTAATGGGGAGGGAGTGGGGAGGCTTCTACATTGTGTATGTTGGGGCAGGGAGGGGGGGATTGATGTAAAAAAAAAAAAAAAAGGAAGAAAGATAAAAAAAGATAAAAGAAAATACCCACAAACAGTTTGTCACCCTCTTCAAATTCACATGAGACTAGTGTGAGGGCTCCAGGCAGGCTCCTGCTGCAGTCAGGAGGGCAGGGCTCTAGTGGGGGGCTCCTCCAGGACTTTCTGGAGGGTCCTGTCCTTCCCAGGGCCCTTCTGGAGGGTTCAGTCCAAGGTAGGTTGGCCCCGTGGGTCCAGTGCCAGCTCTGTGTGCCAGGCCAGATGAGTGGAGCAATCCCAGATGTCTTGGTGGGCGTTGAAGGGGAATCCTGGTGACTCCCCCGCTCTGCAGCCCTGCCAGCCTGTGTGAAGGCCACGTCTCACCCTGCTGTGGCCCACCAGATCCAGGGGTAGGTGGGCTCACTGCTGCTTCTCAGCAGCACCAGGCAGTGGAGAAGACTGGGAGGGGGACACTGGACCCAGTGCCAGTTGCTGTTGAATCTGTGACTGGAGGGACTTCCCCCTTCACAGAACCTCTACGTTAATTTATTTCATGAAGGCGTAATATTTATTGTCTGGGGAGTCTGTCTTTCTACTTTTAAATTAATTTCCATATTGAAAAAAAAAAATAAAAGGCTGGCCTCCATCATGCAGTGGTTGCTTGTTGGGTTGTCTGTGTGGGGAGAAGCAGTGGGCTGACTGAAGGGTAGGCTTAGGAGTGGGGCCAGCTGTGGAGGCGGCCTGTGGCTGACCCATGTGGCATCAGCTGGATGTGCCCCGTCAGGAGCTGCTCTGGGTGCTCAGCAGCCAGAGGGAGGATGGAGTCCTCTCGTCATTGGGCAGGTGGGGGAGCACACGTGGGAGCCTCCTGTGCTCAATCCCAGCGAGGAGGAGGGCTGTGAGGTGTGTGGAACTGGGAAAGCAGAGCTCCTGCTGGGGAAGCATCTTTCCTCACACAGGGAGCAGCGCTCAGCCCAGCTCTTCTCAGCCCCACAAGTGCAGAGGCTGGTCCTGACCCTGACAGTGAGCCCTCTGCTGCTCACCTCGGTGCCAGGGCTTCTAGGTAGAGCTGGGATACCCAAGTGCAGCTGGACCTGGTGCGTGTGACTGTGTGTGAACGTGTTAGGACGGAGACTTGAAATCCAGGAACCCCTGTGTCACATCTGGGTGTCATCAGGCATGAGCTGTGCTCACCTGTGTGGGATGTCCCTGGAGCTGTGGCGGCTTGTGGGGACCTCTGGAAGCTGCACTCACTGCTGTTTGCTGGGACCAAATAGGTGTAGGAAAGGGCAGGATGTCCTGACATCCTCCACTAAAGGGGTGCGGGAAGATGGGGACCTCCCTTCCTGAGAGAGAGAGGGGGGTGTGTGCACACGTGTTACAGAAACAAAATAAAAATGTTATGGGGCTTTCCTAGTGTCTTTCTCTGTTTAATGGACATTGTCTGTCAAACATAACCACACCATTCATAGAAGCCTTAGATCAACAGTTTAGCTATGCAAATTATTTTAATTATTTTTTTAAAAGACAAACATTAAAATAGTGCTTTCTTCTTTAACATATCCTAGGAGTTGAAAACCGAGGGGTTCTGAGCAAACTGCTGGACAACTTGTCTTTGGATGCACCATGGAAATAAAAATCAAACCCCCCCACAAAAGTAACAAAGCAAATTAACTGATGGTGTTCATGCAAGTTTCTCCAAAGACTTGACAGTGCTGCATCTGTGAGTCATGCCCTCCTGTGCTCTGTGTGTCCACCTCATGCACAACCCTGTGACACTGATTGTATGACCAGCTTGCCCAGATGTCTGTTGCATCCCTGTGAGGCTGTCAGTTTTCTGGTGGATTTTGGGAATGGACCTAGGCAAGGGCTTTCCTTGTCGAGAGTAGCAAGCATTGAGACCCTGGCGGCGCGTGTGGGAGGCTGGAATGTAAGCAGACCCCCACCAGAGCCCTGCTGCAGCCCCAGTCCTTCCTGGTGGGGGTCAGGGTAGTGGGGCTCATCCAAGGGACCCTCCCCCATCTTCTGAATGGGGCCTGTGCTGGGACAAGGGGTGAAGGTTTGGCTGGGGGCAGTCAGCGTTGTGGCTACACACCATTTTCTCTGCTCCTTGCCTCTCCGGGAGAGCTCCCAGGGCTTCCTGAGCAGGTCCTGGCACATCTTCATGCTGCCACCCGATGTCCTCCCGGGGTTCCCCAGCATAGCCTGAGCCCTGTGGCCACAGGAGCTGGGGGTGGCTGGCACTAGGCTGCCACGGGGTGCACACTTTGTGCCCTGTTCTGGTCATTAACCTGGCACCAGGGTGAGGTGTGAGGGCTCTCCTGGCTCCTGCACGGCCGTGGCAGCTTGGAGACCCCTTGCCACCCTTCCATGGTGCGCTTGCCCCTGGCAAACATCTCTGGCTCCGGGCAGCTGCAGCATGTTGGCCCTGCCCAGCAAGTGCCCAAGTAGAGCCCCAGCCCTACCTCTGCCCCACCTACCAGCCACAGGCACCCCCTTAGTGAGGGGACGGGTCCCCTGGGCCCTGGCAGAGCCTTGGCTGAGAGATGGTGGCAGAGATGGCCGTGATGCCCTGGCCACAGCTGGGGCTGGGGCTGCTCCAAGGCAACCAGAGGCACCTGCTCTCCCATGGTGCCATGGGAAGGATTTCCTCCACCCCACAGAAGCTGGGCAGGGAGAGTGGGTTATCCAGTGTCTTTCTGAGTCAGGGGAGTTCTCTGAGCCCTAAAACTCCCCTCCTGTGGGACCCACTCTCCCCCCCATCTGCTCTCCCCAGAGTTTTCTCCTCTCCAGCACATGGTTCTGCTGCAGAGGGTCCTGTCTTGGTTTTCCTGAGCCTGGAACAGGGGCCTTCCCTGTATGAGTTAAATTTTTCTTTTGCTACTGAATTTCTGTCTCCAAATGACCTGATGGGAAGCAGCTGCCAGTTCTCAGTGGGGCTGTGGGTGGCAGTGAGGACAGCGGTGAAGGACTCTCTGCTGAGGGTTTGGACAATAAGGAAGATTCCCAAGCACAGTCCTAAGGCCTGGGCATCGCTGGGGGGAATTGGGAATGTCCAGCTGCCCTCCATGTCAGCATCCAGCCCTTGACCCTTCCCTGAGGTGGGGGGTTTCCACTCCTGGGAGCAGTCAGGTGAAGGTTGGGTGCCACTGCGGGACAATGCCATGGGCATGGGGGTGGCTGCTCTGTGCCCTGGCCTTGAGGGGCTTATTTCCCCCACTGCTGATGAGGATCTTGGGGCATCAGAGGAAACTGCAGGGTGGGGACAACACAGCCCAGGCTGGCCCACGTTGGGTGGAATCTGCTGCTCATCATCCTTCCAGAGCACCTGGGAGGGTGATGGGGTGGGTGCAGGTACTTGGAGAAAGCAAATATGTTGGAAAGCAAAGGGTGAGATTTCCACAGGGGCTTCACTAGAAATTCTGTGTATTTTGACTTAGTGATGTCAGCGAATCATAGACTCATAGAACGGTTTGGGTTGGAAGGGACTGTAAAGACCATCTCATTCCAACCCCCTGCCATGGGCAGGAACATTTCCCACTATACCAGGTTGCTCCAAGCCCCATCCAGCCTGGCCTTGGACACTTCCAGGGATGGGGCAGCCACAACTTCTCTGGGCAACAAATGCAAGTGGCTGAATGCACGAGAATTGCTGCTGGTTTGGGGGCGGCTTCCCAGACAACAGAGACGAGTACAGCAAATACAGCTGGTGTTTCTCGCCGCTCTGGGATGAATTTTGTTAATCCAGTCTTGGAAGGACCAGGGGGGAGGGCTGGGGCGGGGTAAATGGGGAACGTAGTCCAGCTAGATTACAGTGAGGTGATGGCTCCTCAAAACTCGGAGCAGGCGCTCCCTGCGAAGGGACAACGAGGCGAGTGAGGCAGAGCAACCTCTGCCACCTCCCAGGCCACCACCACTGCCTCGACTGCTTCGTGGTACCCAGCTTGGAGCTGGCGTCTGGCAAATCCATGGGAGCCTGAAGGAACCCATCACTGAGTCTCATTTGGGGTTTTGTGTTGATTTGAGGTTTTTTTTCTTTTTTTTTTTTTCTTTTTACTACCGCCTTAGTTTGTGGCCTGTCTTGTTGTGGTTGGAAAGAGGAGTATTGCTAGCAGGGTGGGTTGGTCAGTTGGCCCCACGCATGATCATGTGCTTCCCTCTTCTCTCTGTTGAACGGGATGTGCTCGCCTGATCTCCCAGAACAGAGACTTTGAACAATTTGTTGTTTATATGATGTATTTATTTTTACTTGTGTTTCATGTCATTTTTTAAAAAAATAATAAATTGTAAGTTGGTATAACTGCCTGTTGCTTCTCTCTCTTTTTATTTTTTTTTTTAATATAACTGTCAAAATTAAAAAAAAAAAAAAAAAAAGAAAGTGGTGTGGTTTGAAGTGGGTTGGAGCTGGGCTGGGCATGGGCATCTCTGCACACCTGGAGCCCAGGCTCAGCCAGCAGACGTGTCCTGCTGCCTCCAGCAGCATCTGGGCTCCCCTGGCACCTGGGCAGCTGCCCAGGTGAGCCCCCTGCCACCTCCAGAGGGGAGGGAGGCTGGATACACCAGTGTCCGTGGCCTGGCTGGGTGCTGCTGGCTGTCAGGGAACCACTGGGAGAGCTAGCTCTTGCCCTTCTCTGTCCTCTGCTCTGTGCTTATTGCTGCTGATAATGATTGTCGTCAGGGGGCAGGGGAAAACAAGGAGAATAAATATTCTGCAGGTAAATAAGAGTCTTGGAGAGCAGGTGCAGGCTGTGAGCCCTGGCCCTGGTGCTCCGTGGGGCGCATGGAGAAGCAGCTGGGACTGGCAGGAATTGAGGTAGTAACAGCGAGGCGTTTCTGCACGGCAAGGCGAGAGGTGTCTCAGAGCTGATTCCAAAGAGAAGGGCCCTGGAGAGCTCGGGAAGGAAGCTGCGGGCAGCTCCGGCTCGCTCTGCCCCCTCACAGGCGCTGGGGGTGCCTCCGCACCCGGCCGTTCCTGCTGTCCGGGGATGGGTACTTCTGGTGCCAGGCTCTCTGCCGCTGCCTCTCCTGGTGCCGCAGGGCATTGCAATAAGCGTCCAGGCTGGTGCCCGGCGCGCCCAGGGCCCGCGGGAAGCCCTTGTAGCCCGGCTGCAGGTCAGTGCGGGGCCGGGAGCTCTGGTGGGTCCCTCCGAGCTCAGCCCCCTTGCTCCGTCTGAAGGGCGGCAGCTCCATGGCCTCGTGTCCGATGAGGCGGAGGCTGTATCGGCTGAGGGGCCGGGAGAAGGAGCGCTCCACCGCCTGGCACTCGTAGGTGCCCACGTCCTCCCTCGCCAGCTGGCGGATCAGCAGCCCTTGCTCCAGCACCAAGAAATGTCCATTGTTCCTGACCTGGGGCGAAGGCAGAGAACCCGGGTCAGTCCCTGGTGACCGAGCCACCGCTGCTCCCCGTCCCTCCTTCCCCGCGCCCCGCACCTCGCTCGGGCCCGTCTCCTCGCCGTGCCGCACCAGCCACCGGAGCGTCGTCTGCGGGGACCGCGCCAGGCACTCGAGGAAGGTTGAGTTCTTTTCCACCCCGAAAACCACCTTCTCCACAGCACCAGTCCCTGTGCAGGGGATGGGACAGGGGAAGGGGTGAGTCCCCTGTGTGGGAGCTGCGTGACAGGTGGGAGGGAGGGCAGCACGGAGCACCCAACGTGAGGTGGGGCACTGGTTTCCCAGCTCCATCCCGCCCGCCCTCCTGGGCCAGGCTGTTCCCTGGCAGAGCTGGCTGCCCACACGGGGGCTTCTTAGAGGGACTGGGGCTGGTGCTCACCCTCTGCTGTGCCCTGGCACTGGCTGAGGGGGTCAGACTTCAGAACGTCCTGGCAGCGGGCACGCCTGTGGGAGAGCAGACAGGGCTGTGGAGTGGCACCCACCCTGGGCCGTGGGGCCCCTCCGCGGCACAGCAGCCAGGGAGAAGGACCAGAGAGGGCTAAAGCAGGCAGAGTAGCAGTAGAGGTCTGGGATGGTGGATAAAACTCCAAAGCTGGCACTTGCCCATCGCTGCTTCTAACAGAATCCCTTTGCAGGGGTACAGGAGGGCTGGCCTGGGTAGACACTCACCTCTTCTCGGTGAGCAGGTGTGGGGCACAGGTCTTGCCATCCCAGGTGCAGTAGGGATCCCTGGACAGGCAGCAGTCGGTGCAGGTTTTGCCATAGAGCTCACAGCGGTACAGGGAGAGCTGGACCAACCCATGGGTGCTGCTCACAAACAGCTCCTGCTGCTCCGGCAAGAGGAACAGCAGCACTCAGAGCCCGTGGCTGGAGACCAGGGCTGGCAGGGAATAGAGCTCCTGCCCCGTGCTGGAGTGGGGACACTGGGGGACAGCAGGAATGCGAGACAGAGCCTGCCACCTCCCTAATGCCCTGGCAGAATCCCATTCCCTAAATGTGCAAGCCCTGGGGCCAAGGGACCCAGGTAGAGGGGCTGGGGTCAGTTGCCCTCTGTCCCTGTCCCTGGGCTGCTTTAGGGAGAAGCAGGAGGGTGGACTCACCCGCTTCGGTGATAACTTCATGTCCAGGATGGGAGAAGGCACCTGGAGGGGAAGGAGAACGTGCTGAAGCCATGTCAGTCCCTCCTGGGTGCCCCAACCTGTCAGTGGGGTTGTCCCTGGGGGTGGCAGGATGCCAGGACCTTGGCTCAGGTCCGTGGTCCCAGCTCCTCCTGCTCCCTGCAAGCAGCCCGGTCTGCCCCCTATCCAGCCATCATCGTCCAGCCCCCGCGGTGCCACCGTGTCCTCCCGTACCTTAGCGACGCTGATCTCCTCCAGGCTGATCACCTCGGTGCCGCGGCTCACCCCGCCGGCCAGCCCCACCTTCAGCACTTTGCCTTCATCTGTGAAGGCAGCGGGAGAAGGAGCTGTCAGGGCTGGGAACCCCTGGGACAGCGGGACCCATGTGCCACACAGGCTGCCCCGCGGTGACAGCGTCCCCAGAGCTGGGGTGAGCTCTCCCACCTGTGCCGAGGAAGAGCACGTCGTAGTGCCGGCTCTCCATCTCCAGCCGGTGCACCAGCAGCCGCCGCAGCCGGTACGGCACATTGACCCTCACCAGCACGGGCTGGCGGCCCTGGGGGTACACGGGCTCCCACATCAGCTGGTGGCTGCGCATGAAGCTGATCACCTCGTCGGGGAAGTCCTTGGTGGACTGCAGGAGGGGGTCGTACGTCTCGCTGGGGCACTGTGTGACACGGGGGGCCGCATTAGGGCCGGGCCAGTCTGTCCCGCTCCCCTCCCGCGGGCGCTGCCCAGCCTCTTACCGTGCCAGGGCGGGGATAGGGGACGCGGCCCTTGTATTCTACCCAGCGGTAGTCGAATCCTTCCTTGTGCGCAAAGGGGCCGCTGAAGGCAGCTCTCACGGCAGCCATGGAGTAAACGCAGACGGCAGAGCCGCTGAACACACCGCTGTGGGGAAGCACAGGGTTGTCAGTGTCCCAGCTGTTTCACAGGGCTGTCAGTGTCCCGGCTGCTCCACAGGGCTGTCAGTGTCCCGGCTGCTCCACGGGGACCAGGCATACACATGTCCACAGTCCTGAGTCTATGCTGTCCCCTCTCAGCCCTGGAGGCGTGCACAGCACCCCAAGGGTGACAGGAATCCCTTTGGAATAGCCAGTGCAGCCTGTGGGACTGCTGGCTGTGCTGATGCCAAATCTATGGTTTGGCAATGGGCTTGTGAACCAGCATCAGGGAGAGCAGGGAAAGGCTGGTGGACCTTCCTCAGCCAGCTGGCTGCTCGTCCTGCCTTTCTCCACCCAGGGCTCCCTGTGGAGCAGCACTGGCAAGGGGCTGGGGGGCTGGACTGCCCCACGCAGGGGCTAAGGAGGGTCCTGCTCACCTGGAGACTGTGAAGAGGCCAAAGACAAGGGGGTTCTGGGGGTCCCGGGTGCGCAGGAGAAAAATATCCTCTGCAAAGAGAGGGAATGAGGTGAGGCACCCCAGAGCTAGAGCACCAGTCCAGAGGATGCAGGCAGGACTCCTTGATGCCTGGCAGGGAGCAGCTGTGGCAGGGCAGTGTTGCTCCCAGCTGCAGCCATGGCTGTGCACTCACCGAGCTGGTCGAAGTGGGTCTCGGTGCCGTGGGGCCCGGGGATGGAGCACACCAGGCGGGCCTTCAGGAACGTGCTCCAGCGGTTGATGAGGCTGCGCTTCCCTCCAACATCATTCTGCCAGGCACCAAGAGCTGGGGTCAGCCCAGCTTCTCTGAGCCTCCCCCACCACTGTGCCCTCCCTGTTCCCACAGCAGGACACCCCCAACTCTGAGTCTTCTGCCTTGTGGTCAGTGTGCAGTGACACCCTCGTGTCTCACTGTTTGAGATGCCCTTTGGTCCAGAGGAGGTAAAAGCCCACCTGGTGGGACACCCATCCACAGAACGCTGGCCTTTGGCAACTGACCTTGCAGACCCTGGCCACCCTGGCGTGGATGTGCCGCCGCTCCCACTGCCCAGCTTCCATGGCTGTCTCGCGGAAGAAGATGTAGACCTTGTCATCGTGTGGGTTGTAGGTGTCGGGGATGGCGTAGGCACCAATGAATGCTGGCTCTGCGGGGGGAAAGAGTAGCACAACGTGGCCCTGTGCCCTCATCCCACCCTGTGGTACTGCCCTGAAAGCCCCTGGCAGGTGTTGAGGGTACACAGGGCCTGTGTAGACCTTGCTACCCTGTGCCCCACACATCCCCCTGTTCCTACCGTGTAGCCAGTGGTCCTGGTTCTGCTCCGTGCGGATGTAGCTCTGCTCTGCCCCGTGGACCCAGGTCCGGAAGAAGGCAGCACTGCTGCCCATGAAGTCACTGGAGGTGCCCGAATACAGCTCCCCATCTGCAGGGTCAGGGGGTGTGGGTGGGAACCAGCACCTCCCAGTACACACCATGCCCAGCACTCCCCCTCCCAGCATCGCCCCTGCTCCCTCTCGCTCTTACCGACGAGGAGTCCTGTGAAGGGTTCGTGGGGGCTGTACGGGCACCGTCCTCGCCCCGATTCCAAGGAGTGGGTCACCAGCCGCATGGGGGGAGCCCCAGGACCCTGTCAGAGCCAAAGGAGAGATGTCAGCCCAGGGCAACAAGCTGGGATTGTGCAGAAGAGTGGGAAGGAGGCTGGAGTTCTCAGGTCTGTGATGAGTGGGGTCCTCAAGGAGGGGGCCAGGATCTGGTCCCATTCTCCATGGGACACACTGGCACTGCCAAGCTGGAGCTGCTCTCGCCATGTGAATGCCAGGAACTGCACCAGGCTGTTCACCCTCCCCACGCTCTGGGGCTCCCTCTCCCTTTGCTCCCTGGGAATGGGGATCTCTCAGCACCTTCTGCTATGGGGACTTATCTGTCCAGGGTGCTCCTCACCTTCCCCCTGGCTCCCAGCTGGATGAAGGCACAGACAGGCTGGTAGGAGCCGGTGCCGCAGGCGAACACGTGGGTCCGGTTGAAGGGCTGCAGGAGGCGGATGAAGTTGGCACACTCCGTCTGCACAGGGGGAGATGTTTGTCAGTGGGCTGAGTCCTTTTGTGTCTGCTGGGGATCAGGAGCCTGGCCAGGCCCTGCCTCGGCACCCGGCCAGCTGGGCTTGGCTCTGACTGGCTCCACAGCCCCATTCCAGACAGACCCCCAGGCTCCCTTTCGGGGTGACAGGGATGTTTAACATCCATGGTAAACTGCCAAAGGCGATGAGCTGGGGCTGCCAGCCCTGCTTACCTCCACGTTCTTCCCTGCCAGCTGGCAGTGCTTGACTTGCTCCCTGGGGGCTGGCCAGAAAATCTGAAACACAATGACCCCTCATGCAGCCCCTGTTTCCCTTGGCTCCCATGGCACCGGTGAGAACAGGCTCAGCCAAAAGGCACTGCCAGGCTCAGGTGCACAGCGAGGACATGAGACTGCTCTGCCACAGGTCTGACACCCCCCTGGGTCCCCAGGGCCCAGTGGGCATCCTGCCAAATCAACTCGGAGTGAACCTGGCGTGAGGACAGAGCCTGGGTGGGCCACGGCACGCCCAGGCAGTGGGCAGGCTCTCCTGGATCCCGGCCCGTGGGAACACCAGGCTGCAGTGCCTTAATGGGCTTTTCTTTTGTTGGGCTTGAGCCGTGCACCCTGCCAGCAGGATGTCTTGGGATGACATTAGTGGACTCACTGCTGGAGCTGTTGCAGCAGCAGCAGGGACTAGGTGTGACTGCAGGGCTCCGGGCACTGCCCGCAGTCCACCCAGGTCATCTCTCCTGGCCGAGCCACCCTGCCCCTCCCTGGTGTCAGCTCGTCCCAGCAGGGCTCAGCACCGCCAGGGATGGGTTGACCCCAGTGATTGAGACATCCTGGTGTAAATGTGTCCCCAGTGAGGATAGAACAGCCCAGTTCAGAGCACATCCACCTCCACACCCTGGTGCTGGGACAAGGAGCGGCTCCCAGGGAGGAAGAGGCCAGCTTGGCCAGGGCCACCCTCCTCCCAGCACTGACCTTCTCAGGCTCTCTGCTGGGATGGTCCAGGTGGAGCAGGAAGATGTGGTTTTTTGCTCCCACCATCAGCCAGGCTCTATCTTCATCCACCAAGAGAGCTTGGAAATCCATCCCATCCCCTGAGGCCAGCAGCAGGCGAGAGCTGTTGGATTTCAGCAGGTCTGAGGACCACAATGTGGGAGAAAGAGAAACCCATCCATGAGTGACACAACCGGCAGCCAGAGGCCCTGTGCCTCCCTGGCTGGGACAGCTCTAGTTACCTATCCTTGCTCCAAGGAATCACAATTCCTGCCTCTGCCTTAGTGAAACCCACTGCCCTTGGTGCCCCTGAGCTCATCATGGAGTCTCCTCCATGTTCCTTCCTAGGGGAAAGAGTCACTGCTACAGAGAGGAGAACTGTGCTGACCTTGCCCTGGCTGACCTGGTTTGCAGGGCATGGAGCAGGACAGGGGTCCAGCCCCAGGAGCCCAGAGTGCTCAGCTTCCAGCCTGGATTGCAGAACTCCTGGAGCTGCAAAGCCTCTGCACCCTGAAACTGTGGGGAGAGGACGGAGCAGAGGAGACTTGCATGCTGTTCCTCCTGGCATATTTTCCATGGGTTTCAGATCAAGAGAGTTTACAAAAAAAAAAAAAGAGGTTTGGCTATTTGCTGTGGCAAAGCATCCCTCCCAGGAAAGGCTGTATGGAAACAGAGCTACTACCACAGCCCAGTCTGGACACCCTCTCTGCCCACACTTTGAGTCTGTGAAGTGGCTGCTGGACTTTACCCCAGGCACAGGGACAAGCAAGAGGATGGGAACTCTGGGACAGACCCTTGTAAAGAAAGTTCCCATCTGTGTCCTAGATGCCTCTCCAAACCTGCACCCAGCACCCCACATTTCCCATTCTGTGTCCTGAGCATCAGACTAGCTCAGGAAAAGTGCTTTTCATAGCACCCCTTTGGCACTGCTGGAGGGAAGAACCACCTTGCTGAGGGGCAAGTCTGTCATAGACCCTGCACACTCCATGGAGAGTGGAGACAGGACAGCAGGAAAGGCTCTGCTGTTCAGGCCGCAGCTCCTCCCGTGCAGCAGCCGGGGCGGCTCACATGGCCCTTCTGGCACAGTTGCAGCCATGGGGGTGTGTGAGGGAGACAATGAGCTCTTGTCTTTTGGTTAAAACTCCTGAAACAACATCCCCCGGGCCCGCATCAGCCTGTGATGTGCAGCACCAGGTTTGGTGGCTGGTTGCCGGGGCAATCACCCCCCAGCGGACACAGGATGGCAGCAGCTGCCTCCCCTGAGCGCCTGCTCCCAGGGATCAAGGCAGGAGAAACCTGCACTGGGACAGGCCTTGGGGCTTCCAGAATTCCTAACACACGGCTTTCATCTCCAGAAGTGCCAGGATATGGCTGGGGATAGGGGGCTGGCTACGGTGGGAAGGCTGCTCCTGGCTTTCGTGTTTTGCAGGAAAACAGGCAAAAGTGGGGCCATGGGAAGAGGAGATGGAGATGGGCTGTGCTGGATGGGAACTGAGTAGCAGCAGAGTATGGCTTGAAACCTAGAGATATCTGTAAGACCTAGGCTGCAAATCTGCCCCAAATCACGTGGATTGAAGCAGTGTGTCAGGAGCAGAGGGAGGGAGGCTGTGGAGGGGAGCTGGCCGGGTGGATGGAGCGTGGATGGGAGCGTGGGTGGACGTGCAGCCCCAGGTGCAGGTGGGGTGTACGTGGGCAAGGGCACAGCTCCATCCAAAGGGAACCGGCTGACCCGGGAGGTTGTCTCACTTCCTTCCACCCCCTTTCCAGGGCAGAGGGGAAGCAGGGCCGGTGCCTGAGGGCTGGAGACGCCACTGACGTCCGGTGGTCCCTGCTGGGCCCGGCAGCACGTGGGTCCCTGCCCGAATCCTGCAGCCAGGCTGGCTCCCAGCTAGCGCTTCCGTCCCCCCTTCCTCCGGGATCAGAGCTCATGTTTAAGGGGGAAGCACAAATCCTCCTCTGCCAGGAACCACTTCCAGCTATATCAGGGAGCTCCTGGCTCTCCCCCTGCTCCCACAAAAACTGTGCACAGCCCCACTGCACTCCCCACCTTTCCTCGGGTGCCTCCTCTGGGTACCAGGGTTACAGAGGAGAAGGCTTCCAAGCAATTTTCCTCCAGCTGAATGGGATTAACAGCTGAATTCCTGTCCCTGCCTCTGGGCCATTGTCCCTGCTGGGTCCCCAGTGGAGTCCACTGCATCACTCACTCTCTTATGTCTGCCAGCACCAGGACCTGCCTGATTCAGGGAAGGGGGAAATGTTATGGAGGACTCTGGGGAGGCAGGTTGGGGTGGGAGGGAAGGGCAGAGGACGAGGCTGATTGATCTTAGCAAGTGTCACTTGCTGGTCACCCTCTGATGTGCTGAGGACAAGGTCAGACAGGGTGATGGAGGAGCCCTCTCTGCTGCTGTGGTTAATACATGGGAGAACCCCGGAGGGAATCACTGCCCTGCACTTGCTTCCTCTGGCAGGTTAATGACCATGAGGGTCTGAGCCTGACCCCATGGCACAACTCTGCTCCCTCACCAAGAGGACAGTGAGTGCTGTCATCCAGACCTAGGAGGCTGCCCCACACAAACCACTCTCTTCTCGCTCCCAGGGTATTTGATCCAAACCCAGCCCTGGAGGCAGGCAACCAGGGTGTCTCTTCAGCAGCTGTGCCATGGCCAGACCGATGGGTGAGCCCGGAGAAACATCCTCTCCTTTGTGTTCACTATCTCCCAAGGCCGCAGTGTTTGTCCTTATTGCCGGGACCACTTTAACTGCCTTGTCCCATCCATCATCTCCGCCTGCCCCTCGGCTACAGCATCCTCCGTGCAGGGCGACCTGGGCTTCCTGGGGTCACCTCCTGGATGTGCCGGAGGGCTGTCCTGGCCCCTTCCCCCCCGCTACCAGGCACAGCAGTCCACGGAGGGGATCCCCGAAGCCCGGAGGAAGCTTGGTATTAAATCGGGCTGTCCCCCCTCACTGCTGCTGGCTGATAAGGGACGTGCCAGGGCAGCTCTCGGTGCCGATAACCAGAGCCCCATGACCGCCCTGCACTCTGGAGCACTCGCTGCGTGGTGCTGCCCCGCTGGGCTGGCTGTAGATCAAAGGCTGGCAAAGGACCCGTTTGCCAGTTCCTGGGATATTCCCGCAGGAGGAGCTGGCAGGCGTGCTGTGGTTTCACTGCTGCACAGCCTTGGAAAAGAGAGAGGTTCAGCTCGGGCAGCACCGGGGCTGACCCAGCCTGACCCAGCTCACCCCAGGCTGCCCCTGCCCGGCCGGGGTGGCCGGTGTGCTATTATAAACCTCCTCCTCGCCTCCTCGGCAGGGTGGGAGCCGCTGCTGTTGTTCCTGGCCCCGTGCCCTGTGCCCCATCCTTCCTGTGCTCCCGGGACGTCGCTGCTGTCATTTCCTTCTCTCGACCCTGCTTGCGTCTTATCCCCCCGCCCCGCCGAGGGCTCCGCCTGCCACCCCCATGCTGGGATCTGAGGGCAAGGCTGACCCCGCCGATGGACTCTCAAAGGCTCCTTTTATTTTATTTTTTTTCCTAGGGTTTTTTAAACCTAAACTTCTCAAGGCATTGTGTCCTTGAACCTGCCCTGTGCTGTCTATGAGTCACATCCCCTCGCCATTGTTCGCCTCGTCCTTGAGCCCTCCCGATGCTGGGAGCTTCCTCTTCTGCCTCTGCCCAAAAGGGTTTTTGGCATGTCTGGCCCCAGGACACTGTGGGGCTTTGAAGTCAGCAGTCCCTCTGCCCCAGCAGCCCTGCTCTGCCTCCTCTGGCTCCAAGGAAAGGCAGACCCTGCACCGTGTTTTTGAGCTGGGCTATTAGCAGAGCCATCTCCTCACACAGACATCCTGCATCCCTGGGAGGTCCAGCCCTCTCCAGCCACAAGCAGAGGGCATCTTCCACCATGCTGGCTGTCCCTGCCTGGAGAGCAGCTCCTCGGGGTGATGGAGCAGGTCAAAAGGATGGCCCCAGAGCTTAGAATGCCATGCTCATGGGAGAGCTGCTCTGTCCCCTCTCGGGTCTGGAGAGGGCTGGTCCAGCCCTGCTGACTGCCATGTCCAAGGCCACTCTGGGGATGTGCTGAGCTGCCATCCTCAAAAGCAACTTGCTGCTTTTCACATAGGAGAAACTGAAAGCAGGTCAATTGGCCTCATCCGTGCTGCAGGTTCATGGCAGGGTGAGGAGCTGCCAGGTTAGCAGGGCTCTGCTCTAACTGCTCAGGTCATTCCCCTGTAGAGACTCTTTCCCTAGGGACTCCTTTTCCACACTTCTCTGCTGGGCTGTGTACTGAGCTACCTGTCAGTCTGCCATTGCTGCATCTCCAGGTCACCAAAGCATCTCTGCATTAGGCTTGGGAAGAGAAAACAGTGCCTTCCCTGAAGAACTCATCATCTAAACAGACCAGAGAGATGTAGGGGGGAAGGGAAAAGTGCAGGAGGGAGATGATCTGCATGGGGAATCAGTCTCTTCTGGAGGAGAGGAGGGGTAAAGGCAGGGTTGTGCTGGTGGGAGGCAGGGGAAGGGGCTCGTGGCACTGTCCTGGGGCTCAGTGTCCCCACTGCACTGTGAGCTGAAGGCAGGGGACGTTGCCCTGGGGTGCCCAGTTCAGCCCCAGCCCAGGACATGCTGTGAGACACAGAGTGAGTCTGAGCAGAAGGAGACATCCTCTCTAGTCCTGGTGTTGCGCTGGACCACAGCAGAGTTTTCTCTACTCTGCCCTCTTCTCCAAGGCCAGTGGCACTGGCACAGCATCCTCAGGGACTGCTTGGAGCTGCACCCCTGAAACATCCCGAGGGCCCAACGTGTGGAGATGTTACAGCCACAACCACGGGGCTGCTGCCTGTGTCCCCAGGCCCCGGCCACCCCTTCACTCCCTCCTTGCAGGACTCTCCCAGCCCTCCCAGGCCAGGTGCAGAGCCCAAGGAGCCCTTACCTTTGTAGGTGAGGCGGAGGCGTGGGGCGTGCTGCTTCCATGCCCCGCTGCTGCCTGGCTGTTGCAGGAGGACGCAGAGCAGGAGTGTGGCGAGGGGCAGCCTGTGCCTGGGGGCAGCCCACATGCTGGCACGGGGACGTGGGCAGGGACCACTCGCCCTCACAGCACCATGGTCCAGCGCCGAGATGCCACCTTAGCCGTCGGCTGCAAGGAGAGAAAGGGGAAGGCTGCAGCTGGTGCTCACCAGGCCAGTCTGGGCACTGGGGAGGCAGCTGTGGCTGGGATACCCGCTCACCAGCTGCCTTCCAGGAACTCCAGTGCCTTCTGTAAGTCCTCTGAGGCACACAGGGGTTCACAGCCTTGTCCCAGCAGCTCCCACAGATCCTGCCCCCAGGGCAGGGGGCTGGCCTGCTGACCCTCACCAATTTACCCACGCTATTTAGATGCTTTTTCTCCACCTCATAAACGTCCTGGTCCCTACACTCCCAGCAGCTCTGACTAACTCCCCAGCAGGCAGTGATGGGATGCTCCAGCCATTTCAGCCCTTCCCATGCTCAGCCCCTGCAGTGGGGTCTCCCAGAGCCCTCCTGTGGACTTGCAGCCATGCCCTGAGCGAGCACTTCTGTCCCAGGGGTCATCCCAAGGACGGGGCTGGGATTTGACAGATTTTTTTTTTTTTCCTTTGCCAAAGTGTGTTGTGTTGCTGGACGACTCAGGAAAATGCTGGCCTCTAATTGCAGCTTTCTATAAATGGAGCTGGGTCTGTGCTAGGCTTACCTTTGGGCTAAGCCAGCCTTGGAGGAACCTTTCATGACCCAGGGGATGCCAGGGCTTCTGCAGATGGCAGGCAGGGCACCGCTCCTGCCTTGGGACGTGGTCACACATGAGGAGCTTTAGGGATGCTTTGCATGCCTGGAGCGGGGGCTGGGGCTGTGGGGAAGGCGTGTGCACTCCCATCTGCAGCTCAGTTATACCAGTGCTCCGTCTCCTGCCTCGGGAATGCCACAGGCAGGTCTGACGGTAGCAGGAGCCACAGCCATGCACAGGAAAAACCCAGAGCCCTGGAAGGGCTGGGCACAGGGACAAAAAAGTGAGGGTTTTGCTAGAGGGATTTGCAGCAGAGAAAGGAAGGAAAATTCCAGTAAGAAACACTTCCCGTGTGTGTCCCTCTGGGACTCCCTCCCATTGTACCCAGGCAGTAGTGAGGGAATCCACTTTCGATGCCCACTTAAAATCCAGCACAGCCCCTGAGCTGGCTGTGCCCACAGCCTGTGGCACAGGGACATCCCTCGCTGTGCCAGTCAGTGCAGGGATAGGGGGGAAACAGATCTGCTGGAGGTGAGGAGCTCGGCCAAGCTTACACGGCGAGGGGGAGCGCGGGTGCCTGGCGGATGGAAACAAGCTGTGGATGATGAATCCAGGGTTAAATTAAACACTCCCGACAGCTTTAAATAATCAACTGTCCGGAGCTGCAGCTATTTCCATCTCAGTTTGGAGAGGGAAGTGCTGATGAGGGCAGGCTGCTGGGTGAGGGGATGGCGGGGGGTTAACATTTCTTACTCCAGGCACTGCAGGACCTGGCAGGGCGGACTTGGGGGATGGCAGCTGTGTTTTGGGGGGCTGGCAGTCACGAGGAGTGCCAGGGGTAGGTGCTGGGCTGACTCTGCCAGCAGTCCACCAGGCACCCTGGTCCCAGCAGCTGCCCTGTACCCTTCCACCCCTTCTACTGATGAGCTGCAGAAACCACAGAATCATAGAATGGTTTGGGTTGGAAGTGACCTTAAATATCATCTATTTCCAAATCACCTGCCATGGGCAGAGATGTCCCCCACTAGACCAGGTTTCTCAGAGCCCCATCCAACCTGGCTTGGACACTTCTGGGGATAGGGCAACCACAGTTTCTCTGGGCAACCTGTGCCAGGGCCTCTCCACCCTCACAGGGAGGAATTTTTTCCTAATATCTAACCTAAATCTCTCCTGTCCTATCAGTGTCTGCCTGTGTACAAAGTCAATCTCCCTCATTTTTTTAAGTCCCCTTTAAGTACTAAGGCTGCATTGAGTTCTCCACAGAACAGAAGTCCAAGAGGTCCAAGGCTCTTGGTTGTCACAAAGTCCCCTGGAAGTCTTGCTGTAGAGTGAGCAGCCCAGGGAAAAGACAAATGCCTCCTGTTTGAGACACGGGGTATGGAAGGAATGGTTTATCCGTGAAAGCACCAATTTCCTCCTGACATCGCCTATCTGCTGCAATGCCACGGAAAGTGTAAACCAGCCCAAGTGTCAGAGGGGGAAGGGCCCTGGCAGTGGGTTTATCAGGCTGTGGATTATCTCTGAGAGGGAAAGCTCAGTTCTTCAGCAATCCTGCAGCACGAACAGCAGTCGCCGTGTTGCCATGTGCTCCACCAGTTTCACAGCCCTGATTGTATCCCAGATAATCCCCACGTGCCATGGACAGCCTGGTGCCTTCTCCAGTTACGTGGCAGGGCTGGTAGGGCTGGGGTATGAGATAAAATGCTGGTCCCCAACAGCTGGGGGACCTCAAAAGAGAGGAGAGGGGGGAGGAGAAGATCTGCATCCCTTATCAATGTCCATCCATAGGGATCTTTCCTGTGGGGGGACAGAAATGCTGAGGTAGAATTTGCTGTGAGAGGGGAGAGCCCCAGGGAGCTGAGAGTCCCTCCATGGGACTGGCCCTGCCTGAGGCTCCTGAGCACCCAAGCCCTGGCTCCCAGACCTCAGCCCCAGATTCCTGACACTGTCCTGCTTCCCCCAGCAGAAACTCTGGTGTGGGTGGTCCCCTCTCTGCCACTTTTGGGAACCGGGAGAAAGGAGTCTCACCCTGGCAAAGACACTGAGAGGCAAAGCCAGGCAAGGAGGTCCAGCAGACGCAGATTGGGAGCCCACCCCTGCACACACATCCGTGGGCCAGTTGAGTGCCTGCCACGTGGTCTGTGCCATGGGAATGTGGAGCCACGTGTGTGGGGAGCACTCCCAGCCGGAGCCGCAGGCCATGTGCCTTGGCGTGCACCCCTGCCCACAGCTGTCCCTCTTCCTAAATCACTGCCTGCCCCCCTCCCTGACCACGCAGGGCCAGAACCCTCCCTGCTCAGCCCACGGCTGTGGCTGTCCCTCTCCATACCGCCCAGGATGATGGATGCCCTGGCAGCTGCAGGGAGAGGCAGCTGTCGTCCTTCTCCATTGGGAGGACAAAGGCACTGGGGTGAGCCCTTGGCTCCCTCCCTGCCTTCCAGGAGAGTTGCCAGGCTGGGGCAGGACCAGCTGTGAGGGAGCCTGTGGTGCAGAGAGGTTTGTGGGAGGGGAACTTGATGGTCCTGCAGCAGGACACTGGAGCTGGAAGCACAAAAACAAGTGGTAGAGCTTGGGTGGCATCGCAGCACCTCAGTGTGCCCTGGGAAATGTTAAGCTCTCGGCAAACCCCTCAGTAACAAGATCACACACACCCATACACAGCCCCAGAGATTGAGGGGAGTGGATTTGGAGGGGTTGGATGAAGGGGTTGTTGGACAACAGGAGAAGGTTGAGGCTGCTCCATCTTCACCTCCATTCCCCTGCCAGGTTGGCCAGCAGACTCCCCTCCAGACAGGACATCTGGCAGCCTCTTACGCTTCTGCCTCCTGAGATAAAAGTCCCCGACTGCAATTAGTCCCAGACCACCCTTCCTTGCCAGACAACACTACTGGAGTGTGCCAAGCACCACGGGTGGGGATGAAAGAGCCCAGCTGCCACTGGTGCACTGGGGACCCTCAGCATGTCACCCTCCTGGGCAGGGGGGCTCCTCACTCATGGGCACTGGGTGACAGTGGGGATGGGGCAGGGACAGCCCGGTGGTCTGGGTGGTATCAGGGGGACTTTGCTACCTGTGGTGACACCTCAGAATGTCTCAATGGTGTTTGTCTCCCTGAAGTTATAGTAGCTTAAGGCACACTCCAGTTGGGAGCAGATCCTTGAAAACGAGGGGGAATTGCCAAGCCCAAGGCTGGCCAGGATATTAATAACTGTTTATGATGGGATAAGGAGCTGGCTTCCCTTAACATCCTGCTAATGCCTTTCTTGAGAGACCGCTGGCTCAGCCCCTACCTTTCCCTTGCTACTGAGAGAGGTAGAGCCCACTCTAGCCCAGATCTCAGGCATCTGGCTGGGAAGGTGGCCCAGCATCTGGACTTGACTCAGGGCACAGTGATGGGCACAATGATGGGCTGCATCAGCCCCTGCTTTCAGTCAGTGGTTCCTGCAGGAGTTTCAGGTGTTCCTGAATGTGCTGCCTGAGCCAAGTAGTGCCAGCTGAGGGACCACCACCATTCCTCCCACTAATTTACCCCAGGGGCATACAGCACAAGGAAGGCAGCAAGTCCAACATGCAAAGAAAGCTGGCTGGAGACACAGTGTAATTGCACCTTGGAGGTCTCCTCTCACTAAGATGCTGCCAGAGCACAGGTAGTTTCCAGTGCAGAGCAGTGCCACTGTCCTGCTGCCCACACCAGGGCTCCTGGAGTGGAACAAACCACGCTGGGACACCACCTGGAAGTGGCACATTCACAGAGGACTGGGCTTCTCCCCAGGAAAAAGCAGAGGTGGGACAAGTGTGGCTTAACTTGGTGTATTAAACTCTAGGCTGACTCAGCGTACTGCACTCCCAACCTGCCCCCTAATATAATTGAGAAGCTTAAAATTCTTTCACATTTGGGGCTTGCCACCCTCTGATGTTGTGTTCAAGTACCCAAATAAGGTAGGGAAGAGGCTATGTGCTGCCTGCTGTGCTGCCAGCCCTGCTCCCCAAAGCCTTGGGGGTCCCCAGAGGCAGTGCTGCATTCCTCAGAGCCATTTATACTCCAGTACTGAAACCCACCCTTGTCACCTGTCTGCCACATGGCCTGACACTCAGCACAGCCCTCGGGGGGCTCAGAGAGCTCTACCCCACTTGGGAGCCATTCCCTGGGCTCTAGACTTTCCAGGCTGGGTCTGGGTGAAGCACACGTGTGCTGGCAGGGGCTCCAAGGCCAGGAGTTGGTGTGGTCTCTAGCCAGGGACAAGTTTGGCCGTGCTCCTTGCCCCAGACTGGCTGTAAAGCTGCTGGGATGAGGGGCTGGGTGACACTCAGGGTTTCCATCCAGAGCTTGCCAGCCCTGGGTCACCAGCTGGAACCTGGGCAGGCTCAACCATCACCCACTGCCACAAGCTGCTGGCCCCTGGAAAAGAAGTGGTGGGCTTGGTTGGGGTCCTGGTGGGACCCCTGTGAAGAACCCCAGCAGAGAGCCAAGGGCTGGGGACAGCTCCACCCCAGCAGTGTCTCAGGGGAGAGCTAGCCCTGGGCAAAGTATCCCTGCTCCCTGGACAGGCTGCAGCCTCTCCCAGCACTCCCAAGCCAGAGCCAATTGCTTCCTGAAGCTGCCAAGGCATTCTGCAGCAAACCCACAACGATTTGCAACACTCATTTTCTTCATTCACAGCGGGATTATTGCTTCCCACCTCCCGACCTACTGGACAGGGTGCTCAGCACCTCTCGGAGAGCTGTTAACTTTGCCACATCTCCCCACCTATCATCCTAAGGCACTTCCAGGTGGGAGCTGGCCGTGAAACACCTGCTCTGCTGCTCAGTGACCCGGCTCATGATCCACTTCGCCACTGCCAGCCAGCGACACGGCTGCCGGTCGCACTCCCGCGGCCACTGGCTGTCCCAGCTGGGGCCGCCCTCCTCCCCCGACACTTGAAAGCTCTGCAGTGTTTTCTTTTCATCAGCGGGAGCTCCGCTCTCCCTGCTCTCCCGGCCGCGGCGCTAATTGGAACAGGCTGGGCAGGCGTGGGGGGCTCCGGAGGAGAAAGTATTTTAATGAGGATGGAGGGTGCCGGCCCTGTTATCTGCTTCTTCTCAGAGCCTCTTGGCTGGGCTCCTCGGGAATTAGAGCCTGGATTGCCTGGTAAGCTCTCTGGCTCGCAAGCCTCGGACCCCTGCAGAGCTCCACGCTCCGGCGGCCGCCCCGACGGGCTGCCCTGCGCTCCAGGACACTGCTCGGGGAGCCAGGGACACAGCTCTGCCTGGCAGGCAGCTCCCGAGGGGCTGAGCACCCCTGCGATCCCGCCCCAGCAGCTCGGCTGTCACCGAGGGAGCTGCGTGGGGCAATGCTGCGGCTGCTCTGCCGGGTATTTCCCGGGATCAGCGGCCAGCAGAGACGCTGGGATAGACGCCGGGCCGTTCACCCCAGCCAGCTGCTCAGTCACGATTCCCCAGGGGATGCCAGGCCAGCTCCAGGTGGAGCTGAAGGTGCTGGCACGTCTGGCAGGGGCTGGGGCAGGTCAGGAGCTGGGCGGCTGCCACAGCACTGACTGCCGTGGGGGAACCAGCGCAGCACCACCAGCTCCAAGGCAGAGAGCTCCCTGCTTGCAGTCATTTTTCCTGCCCTGACAACACAGAGAGAACCCAGCCCAGCAGATGGACACAGCCGGGGGTACCCCACTCCCAGCACAGCTCCTGTGCCCGGTCCCCAGCAGGTCAGGAGCAGCCACCACCATGTACCATTGGGCACATCCCTCCTGCCCAATCCCTATCTCACTTGAAGGCCTCTCTGACCTCCATGTACTCATCTGCACAGGTTCTGCCATGGAAGGCCACTGTGGTTGTTGTTATTCTGGTGTGGAGCTGAAGCACAGCTGGACTAAGTGACTGCCCGTGGCCAAATGGGAAGCATAGCAAGACAGGGATTGACCCCAAGTGTCCCATCTTCCCCCAAAGAAGCTCATTCTCCTCCAGCACAGACCACCTCAGCACTAAGCCTGATTCTATGCACGTGGCTCCAGCACATGGTGTCAGAGCTGTCACCGTGTCACCACCCGCCTGCGTGGGAGCACACACCGTGGGAAGGCCGGCTCTCCCCTCAGAGGACAAGGGACAGATTGAAACTGAAAGCCCTTGTTTTCCTTTTCACACCACAAAGCATGCAGGCCAAGTTAGCTGACATCAGTGGGCTCCTCCTGGAAAACGGAAATAAACCTGGACCTGGTGGTGGGAGAAGCGGGGGGGGGTGGGGGGGGGGGGTTCCTGTGCACAATAAATGGCAGCTCGCCAGCGTGTGAGACCAGAACAATCACCTCACACGGCTGAGTGCTTGTGAACGGCACCGTTCCAGAGGAACCAGATCCTGGGCAGGCTCCCAAGTTAAGTGGGGCTGATGCAGGCAACAATTGTGCTCCCTGCCGTGCCATCCCACCGGTGGAGAGGGGTGCTGGCCTGGAATGCACGTGTGGAATCCCTGCAGGTACAGCAGAGCCAAGGGGAGATCCAGGGGCACGTAGGAGGACTGAGAACAGAGGAAGCAGAGCCCAAACACCCTACAGTGATCACGGAATAACAAAGGCTTATCTCTGCCGGGAGTGGTCCCTCCTGGGCACTGCAGAATTACTATCATTCATAACATCCAGCTGTGAGGAGGTGCTGGGGTTTTATGGCTGTGATTTGGGATGATTTAGTCTCTAGGGAGGGAGAATGACTTGGTTACCTCTGCTGTGAGCCCAGCTCTGTGGCCTTACACTGGTCATTTTGCTTCAGTTTCCCCAGGCAAAAAGAGCTGGAGAAGGTACAGTTGGCTCCCATGAGCAGGGCAGGAACAGGGACGTACCAA
Organism: Empidonax traillii; assembly: GCF_003031625.1. Lineage (NCBI taxonomy): Eukaryota > Metazoa > Chordata > Aves > Passeriformes > Tyrannidae > Empidonax > Empidonax traillii. Next base: position 1,311,491 of record NW_020955380.1, read on the forward strand.
GTGGCTCACAGGGAGGACCAAAGCTGGAGACCCAGTCCAGAGCAGGTAACACTGTTTTCACCCTCTCTTCCTGCTTCTGCTCTCCACTTGCTCCCTGTTCCAAGTAGGGGGCAACAGGATCCCCTGATCTGACCTCCTCCACATGGAGGGCTCCTCAAGGACAGCAGCTGAGCCTGGATATATCCCCCCATTACCCATCCAAAAGCCATTCCCGGCTGCCCCCCAGACCAGGAGGTGACTCAGCTGACTGATCTCTCTGTCTCTGCTTCCAACAGAAAGTTTGTAACCCTGTGAGCGAGTGCCTGTAAGGATCTAATTACCCTGTGCTCTCTGAGCCACCTCTCATTGTAATCCCAGCCGGAGTGGGGATAGACCAAACTTGGAGGAAGAGGCTGTTCCAAGAATCTGGGAGCCAAGGTTTACAATAAATCTTTATCCTTGCTGTAAACAGCCCCTGAGAGGGTGTCACAGGAGCACAGCAGAGAGCGAGGCAGCCAGAACCCCTCACCGTTCAGAACATCTGCCAGCACTGCCGACTCGGGGACTAGGTTTGGCAAAGAGCACCATTAGCAGCAGCGAGACCTGCTGGGGACCCCAGGCTTGGCTCCAGCTCCCTATCCTTGAGCTGGGTGCTGCTGGATGCCCCTGCTGGCAGCCCCACAGCCTGGGCATCAGCTCTTGCCCAGCCAGACGAGATGGCTCAGGCCGTGGCAGCTGCTCCCCAGCCTCCTCACACAAGCACATTGGTATTTGGGAGAGCATCTCACATCCTTGGGGGTTTCCTGTTTAATTCTCAACCTAAGGAACTGCAGCAAATGATCCCTGTCTTGCGTGCTTGTGGAATTCAGCGAGATTAGATTAGGGATGAATTCTTCCCATATTTCTTATAGGGCTGATATCTCTGTCCTAGCCCTCAGATTGACTTCCCCATCCCCGTCTCATTAATCACTGGGGTGTTTGTGTCTCTGCCGTTTTCAATACCGTTAGCTCGGCAGGAGAAATCTGTCTGTTCCAGCAGCCCATCGTGTCAAGCCAGTGACCCGTCAGGGCTGCCAGACCTCCTCCCTTTGAAGGCTGAGCGAGGAGAGGCCAGCAGAGAGCTGGGACACGCTCCACTTGGCAAAGAGAAAGCTCCCGCATGGGGCGCGTGGCCGGCATGTGTGCGGGATGGCTGCAGTTCTGTGACCACATCTCCAAAAGCACTTTCCCCTTTGCCCTCAGGCACACGGCTGCAGCAAAAAAATGCTGGTTTCCAGTTTGGCAGAAATTTCCTGCCAGTGCTCAGTAGCTGGATTAATGCAGTGGTTCCTCAAGGGCAATAAATTCTTAACTAAGGGCAGCCACAGTAGTGAGCAGTGCTCAGGGCTCACTGGACCTTCACTATACCCTGCCCGGGAAATGCTTCCAGATGATTTCCAGTGAGCAGCACATCCCTCGGCCCGGCTGCCAGGCAGGGCTGCCACACACCCAGGAGCAATGGTACGGCCACCTCCTGCCAGAGGTGGTCTTATTTCACGGACAGGAAGAAATAACCCTCTTTGTCTTAATTCAAGTTCATAAAGAGCTTTGTTATTTGTTAAACAAACATTCAGCCTCCTCCCTCCCCCCTCACCCTGAGCATCAGCCCCATCGCACCGAAACACCCACCCATCACTTTCAGGACACTCAGGCGTGCAAGGCTCCCAGCCATCCACACTCAGGCTCTGCGATGCTTCCAAGCAGGGGGATCATTAGTTACAAGGACTCCTTTGGAGAGCACCCGGCATTTCTCAAGCTCTGTTTCTTTTCTGCCTGCTATATCAGATGACCCGAGTTTCTGAGAGCTGAGGCATTGCAGAGGGAGGTTGAAGAAGCACAATTTCCCTGTCCCAACAGATTTCTTAAAGCCCAAGCAGGGGGCAATTCCTCCATGGATCAGGGAGGCTGTTTTGTCTCCTTAGATCAAGGTTGTCACAACTGTTTGAAGGCAAATGATTGATTTTTATCTGGGGGGGAGGGAGAAATCTGACAAAGTTATCTCTGAGCGGTGGCAAAGCTCCCTGCATGGGTTAGTGACAATTGCCCGGTGTGGGATTTTGGGCTGTTAAACCTTAGCAGCAAAGCAGAGCATAGAAGTAGCAGAATATCAGAAAAAAACAGCTTTGGAAACAGAGCTTTACCGTAACAAAAAGCTCAAAAACCTCTCAGAACCCAAATTTCAGCATTAATAGATATGACATAACACTAAAAGGTGGTTGCAGGGGGTTGGAACAAGATGATCTTTAGGGTCCCTTCCAACCCAAACTATTCCATAACTCTATAAAGATTAGTACCCCAAACTTTTCATGGCATGCTATGACAAATGGAGTGGCAGAGCGAGGTCTGCTCTCTCTGCAGGAGCTGGGAAAAGCCCAGCCACTCGTGAGTGGCTCTGCACGGAGCCATAAAACACAACGAAGCTGACAGTGAAAGCAGACGAGCTCACGGCTGGTCAACCCTGGCTCAGCCTCTCAGGCTGAGCTCTCCCACTGGGAATGCTACCCCAGCCAGCTCTCCCAGGGGGGGAACCAAGGCAGCCGGAACCAGCCTGGGCTGCCCAAGTTTATGAACAATTAAACCCATTGCTCGTTACTCACCCGTCAAGGAGCCAGCGGGATCCCAGCGGCAGTGCCCACCCTGCCACCAGCCCAGCAGTTCCAGCGCCTTCTCCCAGTGAACCCAGAGCACCTGGAGGCTGGAGGCGGCAGGAGGAGCCGGAGGGGGAGGACAGCCGGGGGCAGCCCCTCATTCATACCCAGCCCCGGCTGCGGGAACGCTCCGTCTGGTCCGCCCCATTCATCTGCACACCACAATTGCCATCTAGCGGTGTGGGATTGGTGTGGCCGGAGCTGCCGGGCTTCCATGGGATCGTAGGGAAATATTCGGCTTTTCACCGGGATGCTTCATCCCTGCAGCTCGAGGCGCATCTCATGGAAGGGGATAGGAAAGCATCAGATGCAGCGCTCACGTTTTCCTTATCTTGTGAACTGGGAAGCCAAAGCACGGCAGGGTGGATGGGAGCAGAGGCTCACGGACACCATCCCACTGCTGTCACACAGCAGGGCTAGAAAGGAAAGCTCTGGTCCACAAGCAACTTCGGAGCAAAACGTGATGAAAAGGGAAATCTGTGAGGATTTGGGCTCCAGTGTACAAGCACAGTGTAGTGGGAGCAGACCCAGACATTTAAGGATCTGATGTATTAACTATACATTTCACCTTGAATCCTGTGTCCATTTCTGAGCCCCTCACTACAAGAAAGACATTGAGGTGCTGGAGTGTGTCCAGAGAAGGACAACAGAGCTGGGGAAGGGTCTGGAGCAGAAGTCTGATGAGGAGCAGCTGAGGGAGCTGGAGGGGCTCAGCCCAGAGAAGAGGAGGCTCAGGTGGGACCTTCTTACTCTCTGCAACTCCCTGACAGGATGGTGGAGTCAGGTGGGGGTCGAGCTCTGCTCCCAGGATACCAGCAACAGGACAAGAGGAAAGGGCCTCAAGTTGTGCCAGGGAAGACTTAGATTGGATATTAGAAAAAATTTCTTCACTGAAGGGGTTGTCAAGTACTGGAACAGGCAGACCAGGGAAGTGGTGGAGTCACCATCGATGGAGGGATTTAAAAACCATGCTGATATGGCACTTAGGGATGTGGTTTAATGGTGGGCTTGGCAATGTTAACAGTTGGACTCAATGATCTTAGAGGTCTTTTCCAATCTAAACTATTCTGTGATTTACAAGGTGTTTTTTAGCTCCAGACAGGCTCTGGGCTGATCCTGCAGCCTGAACGCCCATCAGTGGCTGGGGAGCATGAGGTGCATTCCTGGAGCATATTGGGGTTGGTTTCATCTGAAAGGAATCTGGTTGATTCTGTCCCAAGCCCGACCTCTGCAGAGCTGCTCCAGGACACAATCCAAAAGTGGGGAAAGTCATGAGATCAGTTTCAGAAGTGCACCCCAGAGCCAAATTAAGGCACTGGAGCAGGCACACCCCAACAGGACTTTAGGGAAGGGGACTTTCCTGTCTGCGCAAAAGACCTGCTTGGGCCTCCCCTGTGTCCCAGCAACAGGACCCAAGGGAGTTGCCTGAGACCCCGTTGAGGCTCTGGGTGTAACAGGAGTTATAGGCAGCTTTGTCACCAGCTTGTGGGTGGGACTGCACCGCCTGTACTGGGGTGACCCTGCTCCCACTGCCCCTCTGTGATGGGAATGCAAATCACCCTAATGTAGGCACTCCAGCTCCTCAGGCTGATCCTCTCCTTCCCTCCAGCTCAAGCCTGGCATGGCTCAGTGTGAAGCCCAGGGACGGGTGTCCTGCACTGGGTGTCCGCAGCAGCAGTGGGGTCTGTGAGGTGGTGGCTGGAACCACCTCCAGGGGAAAGCTCCAGGCTGTTATCCAGCCCTCTGCCATTTCTGGACCAGCCCATCCTTCCATTGTGTGGGACGGGGGACTCTGTCCCTGGGGGGTAATGCTCACGTTCCTGGCTTCCTTGCAGCATTCCCAAGTGCTCCCTAGGGAAGCAAGGTGCACTTTAACAGCTGGACAGGACTGGCCTCCTCCAGGCTGCAAAAGGGCTGAGCAGCACATGCACGGACCCAGCAGCAACTTGGCCAAACCATCCCGTTCAAAATGTGCTGGTGAAAGAGATCCACATGAAGTTTGGACAAGGGCTTGTGTCCGTGCTTATCTCGGCTATTCCAGGCACTGTGTGACTTACTATAGTGTCATTCATCTTCCTTTGAATCTTTGTGCTACTGAAAGGAAGTCCATGAAAGTGCAGCTTCACAGAGTTATACTTGGTGACATTTGAAAGCATAATGTCCCCAGTGCAGGAACAAAGAACAGAATGGTCTTTGTATGTATATGGATAAATAAGGAAATACAGAACCTACATTAAAATGGGGGCATGGTTTGAGCGACAACCCCCTCTGAACACTGAACTCCTGTTTCTTGAGTCTTAAAGCACTAAATGAGTAAAATTGTTCAACATACTCATCTGGTATCTTTCCATATCTATCTAGGGGTAGGTACATAAGTTTATTACTTTTCCATTTCAAATAAAGAGAAGGCTTATGGATTTGTTTGAAAGATATAAAAAAAAGTCGGCTAATTGCAATGTATTCACTCCTAAAGCTTCTACTGTAAAGTAGAACTTTCACTTAAGCTGTTCCCAGCTCATGTTCTGCTGGCTGGTGTCCTGTGCCTTCAGGGTGCCCTGACAGAGCTTTGCCTGTGTGCCAAGCCCAGCCATACCTGTGCAGGCGTGCAATGCCCCGACATCCAGCACAGCTGCACTTGAGATATTGGGAAAGAAAACCTCCTCTTTGGTTCCACTCTCAGTCCGTGGCTCCTGTTCCTTTCAAATAAAATCCTTTTAAACCCCTTGTTCTGCCTTTTCCTCTTCCTTGTACACACAGTTCTGTCCATACCAGCCTTAGTTGTGGCTGTGGATTGCCCCACTCCTCCTCCTGTGTAACATCTCCATGCAATCAACTGCTACAGCACAGGACTTACCCTGTGAGCTGCTCCAGTTCTCTTATCAGGACCTTCAAAAATAAAAATAAATTGTAACCTGGGCCATACCCCTCACCACAGGATGGCACACAAGGACACGTGCTGAACACAGCCACAGCACTAGCACAGTGGGGAATAATCTCTGAAATAAAAGCAAAAGCCTTATAAGATATAAAAGTAGTTGCAAACTCAGCTGTGGCTTTGTGTGACTATCCTGTAAAAAGTATAAAAGACACCAAAACCACCGCACCAAGGAGAAATAGTCAGGGTTTCTGCATCACCACCTACACTGCTGTTTTCCCAAGGGAATGTGACGTTTTTCTGGGTTGGTGCTTCTTTTTAATGCTTTTAGTCTCACTCTATTTATCTGTTCCAGCTCATTAATAACCTCGTTCCAGTCACCTCATCCCAGCCCCAGCAGAGGGCTGCTCCACACTCCCTGATCCTGGATATCCACATGGATGGATGCCGTGCCTACACAGACACGTACACAGAGTACATACACACACATCTTCAAGGGAATACACGGGAGCTCACACTGGGTTACATCAGGCAAGAGGAATTTGGAGGAATTAAGTCAATATCAATCCAGGGAATACCTTGATTTTCCATGGGCTGGCAGGGGGATAATCCCTACAGTCCGTGTGAGTGGTGTTCCCAAGCCACACACAGCACATCCCCGGAAATCCCACACTTCTGGGAGTAACACTGTGATGTTCCAACATCCCAAGACACAAGCAGTATTCCTGATTTCCCACAACCATTTACTATGAACCTCAAAATAACAGAAGCAAACACAAGTATTTCTATGATTCATATAAGTAACGTGAGGTAGATCTACCTCCACGGACAGAAAAAGGATTTCTCTTGACTGGAGACAGATACATCCTCCAATTAGCTATTTGTAATTATTTTTTTCCTCCTCGTTTCACAGCAGTCTGTTCCTGCTCCTCTTCTGTTCCTGACTTGAGCCCTGGCAATGGGCCTGCAAGGAAAGTGCTGTGTTGCCTCTCCTCTCACACACGCACATCACAGGCTAGAAGCAAGTGAGTGTATGGCTAAGCGAAGGAACATACATTATTTAGTGAGGTCCATCTGTCTAAGGGAAGCTGCTCTTACATTTATCAGGTTTATTATCTTCTAATTAATTACATATCATCAGTCGTTAACAGGCTTTCACCAAGATGCATGTACCCACTTAGCAGATTAATAAAATCAGAACGGGTTCCTGCATTTGATGGTTGCAAAGGCTCCTTCTGGTTGTCTTGGGAATGTTCTGTGGGTGCTCATTTTTGGCACACACAGGTGCCTGGCCCACCCAGGTGCAGCAGCTACGAATCTGCTCCCAGATTCCCCTCTTCCCTCATGACCCACTGAAAATGGTGTCCCATCACAGTCATACTTCTTCCTTCTTTGTGCACGGATAATTTCCAGACTTGAGAGCACAAGCTTGTTATGCCTGACCTGGTGCCACCATCTCTGCTCCCTGTTTGGGAGTTCATTCCCAGGAGCCCATCACCTTCCCCATCCTTCCCTCGCATGCCTGGGTCTCCAGGAAGACTGCAGGCACTCACACACACATACTCACCAGCACAGTGTCATACCCACCTCCACCATTCTGGGCCGTGGTGCCACGAGCGAGTCCTCCACACTGCTGTGGCACTGCCTGTGCCAGAGACAAGGAAATGCAGCCTGGACAGGTCTTCTGCTGGCTTTGGAAGTTGTCAGCTCTTGCAGGTGGCTCTTCACCTCCAAATCCCACTGCTTTCAGCTTCCACGTCTCCTACTTTGCCTCCTTTGGGGTATTTGGAAGCAGTGTCAGGCCCTGCTCTCTGCCAGGAGAGCAGAAAGGCAGAGGGAAGTACCAGCAGCCCCAGCACCACCCCCTGCTCGCCAGGCATGGGCTCTGCTCCCACCAGCCACTGCAATCAGCATCACCCTTATCCCTACAGGCCACAGTCAGCCTTGCCCCCCGTGGTCCCTGCTGTGCTCACACACAAACACACTTTCACTGTGCTCTGGCCCCACCACCACACGTTCCTGCTGACTGACTGCACCTCCCAGGGATGTGCCAGCAGCACTTGCTCGGCTTTTCCCCTGTTGAACACAGCCCCTGCCACCATGGGCCAGCATGGATATGTCCCCATGAGGGTACCCACACCCCTGCCATCAGATCCAGCCTGCCCCATGTGGAATGCTTTGCCCAGTTGGGCAGCCCAGACATTAATGACACGCAGCATTAGTGAGATCACCTTTAACCTTTCAGATCTTGCTATTAATTGAACCCCATTGACCTCACTAGCAGCCAGGATGAATCCCACACAGGTCATTCCTGCTCCTGAATTCCTCCCAGGCCTTGGGGCCATCCCAGCTCCCATCCTGACCCAGGAGTACACGGCACCAGGAGCGCCTGTCCCTGAGATGGCAGGGAACACACTGCAGGACAGTGGCACTGCTGGCAGGGCCTCCAAGCTGCCAAACCTGTCCCAGCCTCACTGACATGGCTTCAACTCCCAGGCACCTCATCAGCAGAGAGCAAAACACAGTGGGAATCCTCCAAAGCATCACACGCTTTTAAAACACATAATTTCAGCCACAAGACAAGCACTGACAAATTTTCAGTTTTATTAAAAAAATTCTAGCAGCAAAACCTGTAACAATTCAAAAAAACGAAACAAAACAAAAAAAAAGACCAAACCTTCAAAAAGAACATGACACAGAGAGAAGGAGACGAAGGTGGAGAGAGACTGGCTTGGGGTTCTTCCACTGTTTACTCCAGTTCCTTATAGCGGGCAAACATGACCCTCCGGACGGCGTCGCGGTAGGTCTCGTTCGACTGCCTCTTGGGGGGCTTCCCAGGGGCCCCCAGGCCAGGGCCCTTCCTCCGATTTTCTGCCTGCAAACAGACACACAGCGTTAATGATTTCTCCTCCAGTAAAGAAAAAGCTTCCCTTGGGCTGCTTCAAGGACTGCTGACTGCTCCCAGGAGGATCCGTGGGCGGAGGAGGAGCAAGTGCCCCGTGTTCCTCCAAAAGCTGTCTGGGAGAAACTGCAGGTCCTTTGTGGGCAACAAAAGCAGCCACAGCCAGCAAATGCCCGTTGAGAATCACACCCCAGGGATGGGCTGTGGGGATCAACAGGAGCATACGGCGGGGTGGCAGCCAAGCAGGCAGCGCCAGCAGCCGAGGCAGCCACGTGCCAGCCAGGATGGAAACCGAGCAAAGGAAAGCGCCGAAGAGAGCTGGGCTCCTGGGGAACTGTTTGTGGTTAGCCTGCATTGGCACAAGCTCAGCTGTTCTCTCTAACAGAGCTCCCATGGGCGCTGGTACCTCGCCTGGAATTTCAACCAGTGTTCAAGGACTGGTTTTTGCAGCCAGCGCCTGCATTATTCAGGAATACCTGCCTGGGGCTGGCCCAGGAGAGCAGGCCCAAGGCTGGAAGTTTCTCTCAAGTCCAAGTTACCTGAATACCAGAGATCTCATCAATAAGGCCAAGAGATTAAAGTCCTGTGGGGCTGAAGTGGGCACAAGGGTTTGTCTAACATGACTTGGAAGTGAAAGAAAAGCACAATCTCTAGGGCTCTTTTGGGAGGCCTTTCTAGGAACTGTAGGGGGGGCTGTGCTTTGCCACGAGCTCCCCACCCAGACAGGGAGCCCTGGTCGGAGTTCAGGCCTCCCAGAGCGCGTTGCTGGAGCTGGCCCTGCAACAAAGCCCGTTTTATGGGCACGGGAACTTCACCACGAGGACTCAGCAGCAGCTGGGGTCAGTTCCTGCTGTCTGCACTGAAGAGGGACTCTTGCCTCGTGTGTGTGGGCTCAAGCAAACACGCGTCACAAAGCCTCAAATATTTGCTTTAACAATATACTCGACTGCAAGCTGGAAGTCACACCATGAGCCGTGCTCCAAGCTGCCCTTACCTATCCCTGACATGCTTAGCTGATGGGACTGCTCCTCAGGCGACATGCCCTGGCATTACTTTCCAATGTCCAGAGTCTGCAACGGCAGTGAGAGCCTCACAAGAGCTAAGCAGAGCAGACAAAGAGCATGACATGCCCCGTGGCTTTGGCTACACTCACACCTCCTGAGGAGAGGTTCACCTTTTCCCCCACATCATGTGGCTGCAAAACACTGAGCTGGTGACCTGCTCAAACCCCAGCCTGGCTTCAGGCAGGTACTAATCAGATGCTCACATCCTTCCTGATCTACTGTTGTTCTGTTTCCAACACCTCCAGATCTATATAAATTCCAACCTAGTTCTGCAGCCAACATACTTGCAGCCCCTCCCAGCCTGCAAAGTTCATCAGTGCACACATATTATTCCAGCAAGAGGGTGCCGAGACCTGCAGCCTGCCTCTTGCTCTGGCTGGGAACTTCCTCCAGCTGTTGTGGGAGACATTATGGGTTGCAGGACAATAGTGTGCTTTGAAAGGAAGGGAAGACTCACCTCCATTGGTGATGCTGTGCCCTGCTGGCTGTGGCCAAAGCCCTTCTTCCACCCCGGAGACTGCACCATTCGGTTCCCTTTGTTGTTACTGTCAATCCTTGGATCAAAGTCACTGCAAAAGAGAGAGAATCAATTGTCCAATCTTGCAATGCTTCAAACACATGCCAGGGATTTTTAGCTCTGCTAATAGAACCTTCATTGACATTCCAACCTCTCATGAGGGATTTCCAAGCTTCTTGCCAGAAGCACACCGCCTAAGGAAACCACCGCAGTGGACTCTGTGTGAAGGGCTCACACACCTTTGACTGCAAAATTTCTTGTCCCACCTCAGGGGGAAATACATCAGGGCACAGGAAATGAGCTCAGGTTCCAAAATATTTACAGTACAAGCCAGCCAGCAGCGTTCTGTGCTTGTATTCCTTAATTAGAATTTTAGCAATAGCAAGAAAGTGAAGTCTAATCCCTGCTGCTCTGTTAGATCTATCTTTTCTCTCAGTGCTGTGGTCAGGGAGTTCAACAGATGCAGTGTTAACTCGGACACCCTTTCTCCCACCTGGTCATTACTCATCCAAAACCATTAACCAAAACCCGCAGTTTTGAAGACCTCTCAGCATAAAAATAGCTTCCTTCAGACAAGTTCTACTTTCTGGCTGCTGATGACACTGCACACAAACTGCTTTAGTTTACCCAAAGCTATTCCAGGAAAACAGGGAAGAGAAGATGCGGATTTTTAAACTGCAAGACACGGAGGAAAGGTCTCTTTCTGAGGTGCTGTACCAGAAGGGAACAGGCACATAACCAGTTTTGTCTTCAACACATGCCTGGCCCTTCCTCAGCCCACTGGAACACGCGAGCTCGCAGCAGGCAGGTCTGTCGCGAGCTCCGCACAGCACGCACTTTCTTCCTCCACCTACTCTGAATGAGATGGAAACAGCTCCCAGCGTTCCTCTGAGTCAGTGAACAGATGAAACACAGCTTTGCTCTTTCTTTCAATGGCTAGATGCCAGGACAGGAGGACAGCAAGTGCCTTAAGGACGAGGTGGATGGGAACAGGCTGCATTCTGCTCTCTGTGCCTGGCCAGGCACACTCAACTCCCCATCTCGCCCCTCCAGCACCAGACAGCTTATCTCTGCTTTTCCCTAAACCCTCATGTCCATCTTTGGCCTCCTCCGGCCCTCTCTGAGATGTCCTGCAGCACAACAGGCTCAAAGTTTGGGGAAGTCTGTCTGACATTCTGTCTGTTACTTTGCAGCCCTACCCCACTGGCCTTGGCATGCCAGCAGCACACACCCCATCCCAGCATCAGCTTCCCCAAGGAAATCTAACCAAGAGCAACCATTACCTCTCTGAATCTCGGTCATATCTGAGCCGTTTCCTCTCTGGTGAATCCATCTGCTGGAATTTCTCTCTCCGGTCATTTCCTTTGTCTTTATGTCTCCCCTTCACAAGAGAAAAAACAAAGTAAGAACAGGACCTATGAAAGATTCAACACTGCAGGAGAAAGCTCTGCAGACAGATCTCATCTCATCCTCAGCTGGCTGGAAGGTTGTTCTGGGGACCCACAAACACTGAATGCATCACAGTCCACTCACTCTGTCCTGATGGCACCTGTTGGGCTGACTCAGACCTGTGGCTGCAGCCTTCCAGCTATGGCACCAGGAGCAGCTCTGTGACATTCCAAACAATGGACAAGCACAGCTCTCCCATCTCTGGCCAGGCAGCAGCAGCACATACACCACACCAGTTTAGATGGAAATTTGGATCCCATTTAGCCCAGAGCCCTGGCTTGCAGAACCACACTCAAGACCCTTCTGGGAGAAGGGAGACAAGCTCTTAGAAGCCACAGCACTACCAACAGGTCCCAGTGCAGAGTGAGCCCACAGTTCACTCACTGAAAGGCTGCAGATACGGTGTGTAAGTGGAGGGTCCACCTGGGACCACCATCCCCTCAGTGCAAAAGCACAAGCAGCAGTCTGCCCACCACAGCAGACCCACCTCACGCTCTCTCTTCTCCAAATACGCCAGTTCCTGCTCAGATCGTTTGATCTTCATATGAATCTCTAGGTTTTGCTGGAAGGAGGAAAACAGAAGCCAGTGTCAAGCAGAGAACACAAGCTGTCAGGGTCATCTGCTCCACCCGTAAGGAGCACAGGTAAAGCAGCATGTTCTTGCACTTGCACTAGACCAGGCACAGCAGCCTCTCTTGCAGCCCAGACTATCTGCTCCCCCACAGAGGCTTGGAGTGCTTCCTCCTGCAGAAAGGAAGGCAACCAGTCTTATTTTAACCAGTACGCAGTTTGGCCCTCCTAGAAGCAAGAGCTCAAAAGCAGCCCAGAACATGGGGAGGCATGTGCCAAGTCCTTACTTCTCTCACACTTGTGTGTGCCAGCACCCCACTCTCCCCAAGCCTCAGCTATCTCACTACAGCTTACAAAGTCACACCTTGATGTTACAGCACTCCCATGGCAGGAACAAGCAGCTCACACAATGCTTTGAACAGAGCTTCAGGGGAACTTTGCCTGCTACTGTGCCTAATTCAGCACAGCTCTTCCCACCCAACCGCTGCATTTTGCCTGCAGATCACAAAGCCATCAAGGTAAAAGCAGCTTGCAGCACACCCCCCCCCCACCCACTGCTCCCCCATACCTTGTGCAGGTTGGAAAGCTGCTGGTGCTTGATGAGCACTTCCTTGTTGGGAAACTGCCTCCTGCACAGCAGGCAGGCCAGCTTGTTCCAGTCGGTGAGCTTGTCGTCGCTGGCCTTGGCCTTCCGTGGCTGCTCCTCGCGCTGTGCTGGTGGGTGGGTGGGAGGTGGCAGCCACTGAGCCTGGGACTGCTCCTCCTCTTCCTCCTCCTCTTCATTGTCGCTGTCTCCTCCATACTCTCCCAGAAGTCCTATCAGAGGGTTCACCACCTTGGGCTGAGGGAATCGGCAGAAAAGCATGACAGTTTGTAGCATCAAGCCTGCCCGGCCACGCGGGGCTTTGCCTCCCCAGTCAACCTCCCTGGGACTGCTGTCTCTGTTCCAGCCCAGGAGGGAGAGAGCAGCTTCCCAGCAGGGCAGGTAGAGAATGCAGAGAAGCTGGCTGGCTTTGCATTCACACCACAGGGTGGAAGGCCTTCTGTTCTCTAGACAGGCCATGCTTTGGTGCCAGGCTTTCCCAACCTGCCACACACCTGAGCACCAGAAGCCAACTGAGGCAGCAGCTACTTGGCAGGGAGCTGCTGTCAGTCACTTCCTCCAGCAATGGAGGTCAGTGAGGTTTGCCTTTCCTCAGCCCAGAGGTGGCTGGAAGAGTTTTTTGCTTGAGGACTGGTTGAGTAAAGAGACCCTGTTTAAATGCAGGTATCAAATTTCCCCATGCTAGAAGACTACAAACAGAGTCAGAGCTATAAAACAAACTGCCTTCACCATTCCATCCCCAGTGCTCCCACCTCTGTCACTCAGGGTCAAAGCCAGGCTGTGGTAAGCCTCACTAGTCCTGTCCCCAGGTTCAAACAAGGCAAAACACAATCCTCTGGAGTCACTTACTGGGGCTGCACTCTCTTCCTTTTTCACAGAAGGAGGTAAAGGTTTTTTAAAGACGTTTTCTGCAGGGAACTTCTCCTCTCCAGTCTCAGTCTGAAACAGTCAAGATAAAGTGTTGAGACCACCATGGACTCAGTGCACACAATAGCTAAACACTATTCAAACAGGCCTCAGAGGACACCAGGCATTTGGCAGAAACGAAATGGTGGTTGTGGTGGGAGACATTTGCATTCTGTGGAATCCACAGCTCTCCTGAAGCTATGCCCAGAGAACACCAGAGACTGCAGACACTCAGCACTGCAACAGGATGAGCCTGTGATGCTCACCTGTGTGCTCAGCAGCACAAAGAGCAGGCCTCACATTTACACACTTCACAGAGAAGCAACAGAAGCCCTGGACAGGCTCCAGCTTAGCAGTTCATGAGCTATTCACACTTGACCAGGAAGACAAGTGCCATGCAACATCTCACCAGGCCTGAGCTCTCGTCCTTCTTCACAGAGGGAGGCAATGGCTTTTTGAAGACGTCTTCTGCAAAGAACCTCTCCTCTCCAGGCTCATTCTGAAAAACACAAGACTGGGTATTAGGCCGGCAGCAGCACAGGGGTCAAAGAGTGCACAGTGCAGCCAGGAAGCCACTTCTGAGCACCCACAGAGAAACAGGCAGGGAAATATGATGGAAGGATTTGTACTGGAGGTGCTTTTACCCTCCATTCAGACAGGACCACGTTTCTCCTAGGTTAGTGATCCTGAAAGCCTCCATACTAGATGAGACTTCTTGGCTGGCTTGGTACCAGTCTCGGGGACAATTGCACCCCGCAGGTCAAAGCTGCCCAGGACTAGTCATGCCAGAGCACACCCAGACCAAGAGGTAAGGAAGAACAAAGTTTCTGCATTGGTGGTAGATCACTTCCACCCACTCTCCTGGCATTCCTGAGGCACTGTGAGTACCATAGCCCTGCCTGTGCTCAAACACCACTCTGAGCAGCTACTCTCAACCAGCAGCTCTTCCCACTTGGGGACACAATGTTTGTTCAGTGGGAGCAGCACTGCCCTAGGACTGGGGGATAGAAACTGCAGTTAGGGGAGAGCTGAGCCTCCATTATCATCTGACTTGATATGTTTCAATGTCTCTGCTAGCTTTTGTAGTCCCTGTTACAATAGCTGGGTGCTTTCAGCGGTGTGAGGGAAATGTGTGTCTCGGTTACCTGGACGTGTCTCAATCCTTTACCATAAGGAAGGGATGAGAAGCCCTGGATTTAATGTCACAAGAGAAAAATTTCAGGAAGTTACTCCCACCTGGCTGGACAACAACCACATTCCTAGCCAGCTAGTGATTCCCTGTATTTCACTGTCTTCTCTCACTGTCCCTCCCCTCCTGAATCCTCCGATTAATCTCTATTTTCTAACCTCTCATGACCTCAGCCTCCTGGCCTCAGCTCCCTGACCATTCTGATGCCTGGAGGGATTTACCTTAGCAGAAGTACTTTTCCCTTTGTCCTTTTTGTCCCTGTTGTCCCTGCTGTGTGGCTCCCTCCTTTCATTTGTCCGTTCTTGGCTCCCGTGCCGCCGCCTCCTGCTCTCTGTCGGGGGCGAGCAGGATTCTCGGGATGAGGAGGATTCTCGGTCTATCGTGACTTCCCTCTGAAAGAGGCATTTGCAGCAGACTTAGCCAAAACCCTGCAATTTTCTTATTGGGCTTCTTGTCCTTACTGGGCTGGGGATACCAGCCCACTAAGAAGGGACTGCAGAGGGAAAAGGCTTCAGAACTTTGCTGGGGGGCAAGACAGGTCATCAGAGCACTGCCCTGCTTGCCCCCAAAAAAGACATCTCTCGGATCATGAAAACAAGATGATAGTCCCAGAGAACCTATGCTGATGGCTCTTTTTTGGCATCCTCATAACTATTGCTGGCTGGGGTGGAGAAGCAAAGACACCACAGATGAAAACAGAGCTGTGCTGTGCATCTTTTATTACAGTCACATGTCTTCAGTAAAATTTAGCAATGATGCTCTGCTTATAAGTCTATTCAAGGAAGAGCAGACCAAAAACCTCTCAAAGGCAGGGTTTCAGAGGTCAAAGAGATGGCTACAGCTGCTTCAACACAGAGCTATAATGGGTTCCTAGCCTCTCATTAAGTTGATATTTTTCAATGATATTTTTCCCTTTCATATAGGTCAAAGGACGGAGTGAAAAAAACAAAGCTGCCTCTATACTGCCCTATCTTCAGGATCTAGATGCAAAATCTTTCCAGAGAAGGGCTGTTTGTAAGAACATATTGCACATAAAGCTTCCTTCCCACACACTCACCTGAGTCCTGGGGTCATAGTATGTCCCAGCTATGGGATCATAGTAATTCCCAGTTTCAGGATCATAAATATATGTAGACACATCCGATGGTGCTGGAGAGAGAGAGACAAGAGTTAGCACCAGTACTGCAAAGACAGAACTTGCCTTTTAGAAAGACAAAAGCATGAGCAAATATGACACTGGCAAAAGGATCAAGGGTGGGAAAGAAGGATTTTTTCCCTCCTGGCAAGAGAGCTATGAGTATCTTCACATCACTTGACCTACATCTTCTTTTCTTTAAAGACTAAGAAGGGTAATAAGTTTTCACAATTCTTCTGGTTTAGGACTCTGGCAAAACTGTCCACATCAAAGTAGATTTACAGAGGCTGTGCTGAGATCACCAGACCACAACATTTCGCCGGACAAAGACATGAAATTCAGTAATTTCCCTAAGAATGGGGTAATGAGTACCAGGCTCTGTATCCACCCACCCCTGTGAACAAGAAAGAGCTGTTCTCTCTCAAACAGTCTCCTGTTTGAAGTGATGACACTCCCCACATCCCTTCCACCCCGTGGGTGCATGAAAGCTCCAGAGAAGAAAGGGGAGCGAACTGTTTCGACAGGAAAAGCCAAAGGCCTTAAGGGTAGTAGGCCCACAATGTCAGGAATGCTCTTCATTTCCCAAGTGTTCTTGGACAGAGCTCAGCAATGTTACATATAAGTTCGTAAAACAATCAGGAGTGCTCTTCCAGCTACTGGCACTGCTGCATCAAGTGTATTTTCTTCCGTCTCCGCTAGTAACTGCCAGGCTGATTTTATCCCATCAGTTTTCCACAACAAGGAAAAACAGGCAAGTTTCCTTTATCTGCATGTAGTTTCGCACAGTGAGAGTAGAGAGAAACACATCATCAGATAGGAAAATGTGACTAAACAAAGTTGGCAAAGGAACTCAGAAGTGGGTGTAGCAAACAAACCTACTCTTAGCCTTTAAAAATATTTTTGGGCTGATTTCTACATGTCAGTGCCCTTTTAAGGAAGAAAAGTCTCCACAGTAGGAGTGAAGCAGAGTTTAACTTACACTGTGCTCTGGTGCGTCGCTGCGATTCGCCACCCCTCCTGTCCCTCATGCCCCTTCTGCCCTGGAGTAAGTGAACAACACAAACAGATAAGAGACTCTTTGACAAACATCATATTGCTTCTCCTCCCTCTCAGAGGCCCAAAGTTCAGCAGAATGGCTCATTTAGCTACCCTAAATAGAGCACAAGCAGACACAGCTTTTCATGTACAGAGCAATGGACAGTGTTGCAAAGCACAAGATCTCTGCAGCCTCCATAAGAGGTGCTCATAGCAATCCACATGGAAGCCTCCAGCCCATTCAGTATGGGAAGAGCTCTGTAGTCTAGGACTGAGCACTCCAGGAGCTGAGATCACTCATCAATTAAATCACTCTGTAAAGCGTGGTGGGTAACCCAGCCCGAACTTCCTCCAGCAGCACCTGCATTCTAATTTCACTTCCACACATGATAAACACAGTGTGAGGGGCAGAGCAGCAGTGAGAGCACGTAATGAGCATTATCACCCCATCAAACCTGCTAAACTTTCAGCAGCCCAGAGGGAAAAAACCCAACACAGCCTGGCCTGTCGCCCCAAGCGTTCCCCACCTTTCAGTGACCCACAGGGAAGCTGTGCAGACCTACCGGGCCATAGTAGGAATTGTCACCGTGCTCCCCATAGTCATTCCTGTTGGGATAAAGGTTGCAGGTCAATGTCAATTTGGCTTCACATTAATCTCAGTACACTCAAAATGACAGCAGGACAAATAAAGGCAGAAAGACCATCTTTGCTGGCCACATTTCGGATTGTGTCCATCCCAGGAGACAGACTTGGCAGATCACTGTCTCTCCACAACAGTTATGACCCCACTCTGCTGTATCCACGAAGATGAATCTCTCCAAATGCTTTTTAAAAAGCTGAACGCATTAATTCCTTCAGTATGGGATTTGATGGCTTGACAACAGCAATATGCAGTATGATCACTTATCCCATACTGCTCAATCACAAGCTCTGATGTCTTCACTTCTTCAACACATTTTTAGGGTGTAGGAACATCTGTGCTAATTCCCGTGCCAAACTTTAGGCACCTGGTCTGACAACACAGTTCTAGCCTTGCAGCACATTATACAAAGGACAGTCCCACTGCCTCATCTGTCTGTACCTTCTTCTTCCTGTAGCAAGATTCACTTCCAACGTACGCCCGTCAATGCAGATGGGGGGATCCAGGTTCTGCAGTATCTTTAGCAACCTCAGCGCCTCCTGTAAAAGGAAAGGAGAATGTCACTTTCATGAGAAGGAAACCAGCCCATCTTCCAAATCCAGCCTGCCTGAAAGGAATGCTTTGTGCTTAGTAGGACAAGAAACACAACACTAAGTATTAGTCTAAACGTCAGTGAAGGGTATTTAGGATGCGATAAAAGGGGCAAATGCGTTGTGAGGTTCTCTGCTTGTCCTATGACCACTTTCAGCAGCCAGTTAGGGACTTGCATCCTCCTAGGGCTGCTTTGGCTGCTGTTGTTCCAAGGAGTTTTGGTGAACATCCTCTGGAACAATGCCAAAGCACTGCTATGGAGGTCTGGGAGCCAAAAAATACGATCCCTCCAACATGAACTGTGTGTTAATTGAGATTCTTGCCTTCTGCAAACGGAAACAATTGAATTCAAGTTCCCTGCAAACAAAATATCTCTGTAAGAGGTGTTTAAGTTTAGGAGGGTCTATTGAAAAAATGCACTGAGACAAGAAACACAGTGTCACAGCTTGTGACAACAGGCAGTCTTTGACTCCTAAAGCCAGAGAGCAACAACTGTACCTGGCCAGACAAGCAGAAGAGGACTCACTCCAGGACAGTTGCCTCCCAAGCACCGTGATTTCTCGTATTCCTGTGCTTTCCCTACTTCTACAGATTTCAGATGCCAACAGGGGGAGCATGTGAAAGTAAGAAGCTACTTACAGCATGCGACTCCAGCTCGATGAAGCCGTAGGTCTGCCCCATCCGCCCGGCCTTGTTCTTCATGATGCGCACGCTGGACGTGGAGAGCCGCACGTAGGGCGCCAGCAGCCCCACGATCACCTCGGGGGGCGTGAAGCGAGTGATGCGCTTCAGCATGATTGCTGGGAAAGCACATGGAGGGAGGTGGCCCGGAAAGTAAAAAAACAGGGGAAAAAAATATAATTTAGAACTAAGTTTATTGTGACTAAACCCACTCAAAGCAACAGCACGGCTTCTCTGGAAGCCGTTGCTTTTTTTTCTCTCCACTTTGCAAGATGCTCAGAGCACCAACTCCAATAGCTGACCTTTCCTTCTCAGAAAACAGAGCAGAAAATAGCCCATCCTCAGAGCTCAGGGTAACCCCTGGCCAAAGAGACTTTTGAAGCTGCTAAGTTAACTGCACCATCCTAAAGCCAGCTCAACCTGAATTAATCTTCCTAAAGGCAATTTGTCAGCACCTTTGGAGCTGGACAGCCCACCATTCCTTGATGCCATGGATTTGCACAACACAGAAACAGCCTCCAGAGGTTTTAGTGAAATGCTGCCCTTTCTGCAGATGGAGTGCAAGCAAGAGGAATCCAGAATTGGGCTTTGTGCCACTCACTTCTGCTTCCTCCACCATCCGGTGGTGTGGCTTCCTCCCCTTCCCTCTGAGAAGGCGGCTCCTGGTGCCGGTCCATGTCCCTCCTCTTCTCCTGTGAGGGTCGCCGCTCTCTCCCTTCATCTCTCTTCCTTGGCTCCTGTTCCTGAGGCTGACACTCCTGCTGTGGAGCAGGAACCGAGGGCTGCAGAGGCTGCTTTGGAGATCCTGGTTGACCTGACAATTCTTGCTCAGGTGTTTCAAGCTTTGTCTCTGCTATTAGAGAGGAGGAACGAAATGTTTTCACATAGAGTGTGAAGCACTTCATAATATAATCATGGATTTTATCTGGTGCCTACTGACCACAGATATAATGTGGAAACACCCTGCCCCCCAGTCTACCTATGCAATACAGAGAAGATAAATTCCATCAAGCTTCTGTGCTTGAACGCCTCTGAACCACCTGGCTTCACTGCAAAAGAGATCCCGACCCAAGCTTCTAACACTGCTGGAAAGGGAAGCCAAAGCTGTGAGGCTGCAAAGTCAGACATCACCAGCCCTGCACCTGCTGCTGAAGCCTCTTCCCACAGAGAGAAAGAAATGGGAGTGCAAAACTTGGCACAGTGAAGCTTCCCTCTTCAGTGTCCCCCCCAGAGCATCTCCCTGCTCTCATTCTGCTCAGGCGGTGGGCAGCGTGGCAGAACACACAGTGATTTTGCACATAACTGTTTGGAAAGCTGCAACACTGCCTCACTTGGCTGCCAGCACAGCTCACCTTGGACAGGCCTGCACTCATTTGTCTGCAGTTTGTAGCGTGCAGAGTTTTGGCTACAGAACCTCAAGTAAAATTTGCATATGCCACCAGTTTTGCACCTGCAGCTGCAAAAACTGCCCATGCAAGTCACACAGGCGTGAGCACAACCCTGGAGATGGGGAGGGCAATTGTCTTACTGAATTCTTGCTCAGTCGATGGGTCCTCTCCCTCAGCACCACCTCTGGACTCTGGGCCTGCTCTGCTCCCTGAAAGAGAGGCACATTGAAGTCCATTTCACAGCCATCAGTCACAAAGCATGCCAGAACTCACACAAAGCTGCAGTAACCACTGCATATGCCTAGAGAGTTGTTTTGTTTCACCCAGTCCTAGAGAGGCTACCTTATTACACCTTTTCCCAACCACGAAAAGCAGGTCAGCAAGAAGCACGCACCACCATCTGTCTTCACAGCAGCTTAAAGGCTCTGTCTAATTTGCTCCTTGGCAGTTTCATTACAACCCACAGTTGTGTTGGGTCAGCTGTGTGGATTTTGCTTTCACAATGCTGATGGAGGAGCCACAGCACACAGAAAATTCCTTCACCAAAAGGGTGGTCAAGCACTGGAACAGGCTGCACTGAGACACCTCTCCACCAAGCCTCACAGGAACAGAGAACTAGCAGCAACCCATCCACATGTAACATCTTTAGCATGGACAGGCAAAAAGGGTCTGAATGAAGCAAAACTAATAATCCTCCTACACGGTCCACCAAGAGGGACGCCACAGGGAAGCCAGAAGAAAAACTTACTTGCTAAGGCAGATGAAACTTTTAACTGACGAGGCACTTAGGACTAGATATACTCACCATCCCTTGGGAGCTTGCAATAGGAGCAGGAAGATCTGTAGCCCACAGTGCACACCTTACACTGCAATGGAAGATGGACAGCATGAGGAAGTCATGTTTTGGAGCCAGTGGGTACAACCTACTCCAGAATGACAGGCTGTGCCATGCTTTCAGAAAGTAACAGCCATGGAAAAGTTACAGCAAGAGGCTGAGACAGGATGGATAATGGCAGCAGGAGCCTTGGCTGGAATGGCAGGGAAATGTTCACATGACTCATAACTGGGATTGCCTTGGGAACAGGGTTTTCACACAACCACTGAGCACAGATTTATTCACTAGTCCTTGACATGGGATCCTTCCTCTTCTCAAGTGACACTGGACCAAAAGCTCCCTGCTAGGCACCATGTCGATTCAAAGGATCAAAAGTTACTTTGGTGTTCTCTAACATCAACTTGCACCTCAAGCAGTGACAAAGTCCTTATCTGAGCTAAACTGTCGATACTGATGTAATTTGGACAGTCAGTGTACATACAAGAGGCTGGACATGCTTGGATGGTTATCCCACCCAGAGCCATCACGGAGAGAGCCAAGTGCCCCATCTTCACAGCTCTCTCTGAACACAGCATTCCTAACTTCTTCCTTAACCTTTTGTAAATGCATTGCTCCTCTTTCATACTAATTTTTTTCCTGTAACTGAAGTCTTGTAAATGCTCTGGGGCACAAGGAAGCTCCTTCAGGCCATGGTTATGCACAGCAGCAGTGGGGACATACACTGCAGCCACCTCTCAGTGCACTGAAAGCTGTTTGAAACCACTGCCTGAAACTTCTGTCTCTACTTCATCTCTGGAGCACTGCAAGCAGAGATGAGGTGGTGAGCAACAGCTCTGCTGGCAGCTGTGTGGACCCAGTTAGCCTGGATGAGGCTCTCTGTAGCCCATAGTGATCCATGATTGAGGTGGGAGTCTAATTAGAACCAATCCCTTCCTGCCCTGCTGCAACCTCTCGGTCTGCAGTCAGTGGGAATGCAGGCAGCAGCCCTGCCCTTTCTCTGGCAATCACCCCCAGCCTGCTGCAGCCCAAAGTTCCTGTTCTGGGAGAACCTTGGAGAGGGCAGAAACTCTGCTTTCCCAGAAATGGGCCCGTTCCAGCCTGTACTAACTGCTGCCTGGACTTGGATCCATTTCCAAGCTTCCCTCCCCGCTTCACTTACTACACTCAGAGCTGCATCACAGGTTCCTGCATGAGGCAGAGGGTGGTTACACACACGAACCAGAGTGAAAGTTCCATTCCGTTTGCCGGAATCTGTCTCATTGTGGTTTTTAAGGAGAAAGGATCCACACACTATTTTCCTCACATGTTAAAAGGGAATCACCACAGAGGGATGAAGCTGTTCTGTGCATAAAACCCCGTACCAGAACAATGTGCACTCAGAGCTGGGACCAAAACCAAGGAAGAGAAAAGCACAGCTTAGAAGAGGCAAGAGCTTTAGAACAGGTATTCATTTTCCTGAGAGATCTTCAGCCACCCAGCAAGTATCTAACACTCCTCTGAGCTGCCACTGCCATGAGTGCCAGCAGGGGAAGTACAACACAGCTCTAAGCTCATACTTACACGTTTGCAGCGCCAAAACTCTGGGCACGGAGTGTATTCAAGGGTCACTTCTTTGCCACCGATGGAAAGAGTTCCCTGTTGAGACAAGGGGGTACATGACGAACGTGCCCAGCACACGCAGATCACTCAGAGGCAAAGAAAGGGGTTAAGGCTCTGGTTCCTAAAGGCTTCACAAGTAAAACAGGGTGAAAGGGGGAGGAATTCTCCCGGTTCAGTCAGCTGGAGCTTTGCCATGGAAGTGGGAGGGAAAACAGCCTGTGCCCTGCTCTAGCACAGGGCTACAAAGCTGTGTCGGCTCCAGAGGAACCAGGCAGGAGAGGCCACCTCCCAGGAAGAGCAGAGACGAGTAACCAGAGTGGGAAAACGCTTTAACCTGCTTTTGTCCACGTGCTGGCAAGGGGCAGCCGCGCAGCCTCCCTCACACCAGCCACCACAAGGCTGGCCTCAAGGCAGCTACTCGAGGAGAAACATGAGATAAAATGCTAGTGAGGTGAGAGAATTTTCATACTTGGGTTAGTCTTCATGTCCCTCATGAAAACACGGCTTTCCTTCACAGAAATATGCCAGCACATGACAAGGAGGCTGGTCCTGCAGCCAGTCCTTCGTGGGGGTGGCCTCAAGCACCTGAGCAGCACCAGAGGGACTCTACTGTCCACAAAGACACACTGCTTCCAGATCCACACATGATGCTTTGGAGAGGTGTCAGGAGCCCAACAAACCCACTAGCTTTGCTGAAATGCAGATGATGATTTAATGAAGTGAAATGAAGGTGCATGTTCCCCAGCTCCTGCCTGGAGCAGCCCACCAAAGCAGCGAGCAGCAGGGATTCCTGGTGGTTCTCACCTGCTGTGGACAACAGACCACACCTGGGCATGCAGGATGCAGACTGAGTAGCAGATGCAGGGAGCCATGAGACATCTCCTGTCACTGGAGGCACTGCCAGACCACGCAGCCCGTACTGCCCAAAACCACAATGAGACTTGGTGTCAATAACGAGATCCACACCCAGGTCTCCCAAGTGTCAGGATAGCAGCTGCTGGATGGTACAGGTGGATGTCAGGGAGCTGTAAATGGCCCCCAGGTATTTTGGGGACCTCTGGTGAGTCAGAAGCTTCCCAGGTACTCTGACCCAGTAGCCTCATCACACAACAGCCCCCAGCGCAAATCATGAACTTGTTTTCTCAAGTTCCCAGAGTCATTATTCAGAAGTCACGATACACCCATGCATGAATTGCTCCGCAGAACGTGAGGGAGATGCAAGGGAATATGTAAAGTGGGAGTGAAAAGTTCATGGGAGGGAATCACTGAGTGGCAAGTACAACAATCCTTTAACTCCTACAAAAGAACACAGTAGAGAAAATTGGAGACCAAAGACGCTGCCTTGTGAGGTGGGGTTCCACACCCTGCCCTCCCCACATCCTGCCTTTTATGGACCAAATCCATCCTTTCCTACCAGGTCTATATGCCTTGAACACTTTGGGGGGTTCCTTTTTGCCACCCAGCTGCCCAAGCACTGCTTTCCAGCACAGATATGCCTTTGCCTGACAGAAGCTGAGCTGTTCCTGTACCTTGCTGAAGTCTGGTGCGTGCACCCAGAGCACAGTGCTGCATCCTTGGAGAATCCACAGCGTGGAGCACTGCCCACTTCACATGCCTGTGAGAGGGTTTGTACCTTCTCTAAGGCACATGAGGAAACACAACTGAGAAAGAGAAGTGAAAATGAAGGCTGTTCCACCAGGACTGTGGGTCCCTCTGAGGTGGACACGCTCCCTCTCCCAGGCAGGGCACCCATCACATCCCATCACACATTCAAGAGACGGGCAGTGCCGAGAGCAGGCTGGAATCCTGCGTGTGCCTCAGGACCCACCAAGCAGAGGCAGGGAGAGAAGGCAGGGTGCACATCCTCACAAGCAGAGCTGCAGCTGTGAGCCCAGGGAAGCCCTTGGGAACAGCAGCTCCTCAGCAGGCAGCTGCAGCCCTGCCTATAGCCCAGGAAACAAGGAAGCTCAGAGATCACCTCCTCTGGTGGGGCAATCATCCGTCCCACAGCTTCCTCCTTCTACCAGCCATCGAGGACAAACTTGCCAGAAAGCCTCAAGATTATTTTTGGGTTTATGGAAAATGGTACTTAAGTGCATGTGGTGCTGGTCCCTTCTGCAAATTCCGTTCTTGGAGGCTGCAGAAAGTGTCACTTGCATAATTACTCCCTAATTTCCCCAACACCCTGCTGATTGCCTGCTCACTTTTCCAGCATGCTCTCTCTCACTGATTTCTTCTTGATAAAGTAATTTTCAAGGTTGCAATCATCATTTAACCCTCAAAAGTGAGTCCTTCATTTAGGACATATGTTGTCAGGATTCAGTGACTTTAAATTCCTCATTTCCCCATTTTGTTACTAGATTCCATCTCAAATATTTTCAGAACCTTTATTTCCCCTAGTGCCTGTCACTGCTATTCTTTTTCATCTAGATCTTCCTTTACTCCACAAAATGTTTTGGATAATACTCTTAAATTTCAGTTCACCACTTTCAAACGAGCAGATCTTGGTGAAATCACAAAGATTTTCTAAAAATTTCAGGGATCGGTGGTGGGGGGGAAAAATAAAGGTAAGCCCAAGGTATGCCACATGTACTGTCTGGTATTGAGACTGAAACAATCTCTTTCATATTCACTCATTTTATCCTGGACCTCTCTGCCCATTAATCCTCCTGGATTTTTAACATCCTGTACTTCGGAGCAGCTTGGGTTTTTCTTTCTAAATCAGAATGCTACAGAAATGTCTCTCTGGTCCTCCCAGTCAGGAACCTCCCCCTCAAAACTAGCAGTAAACACAGAGTTGACTCACCAGCAAAGGGTTTAAAAGGCAGCACAGCTCTGCAGTACTAGCACAGAGAGCTCTCAGCCATGGAAATGCCCAGATTTCCAAGGGCACGGGCAGATTCGACTGTTTTCTGAATTGCCAAATTCATCAAAACAGAGCATAAGGACTTCACTGCTGGGAGCAATGATTTTTGCTACTGTTTGATACCTTCCAAACACAGCTATACATGTTCTTTTGCTTAGAGGTCTGTTGGTGATGCAGTACTGGATTCCAGTCTAAGTGATACAACTCAGTCCCAGCCATTTCAGCTACTAAAAAAATCAGCCCTATGGCAAAGTATGTAAATATTACTGTCAGCAGGCTGATCCACAGAGCAATCCCACCATGAGGTGGTTCTAGAGAGCAGTGCCACCACAAAACCACAAAGCCTGTTTGCAGAAAGCACACACAGGGCACAGCCACGTCTCAAAGCTCTTCACTGAGCAGGGACAAACCCACAGGAACTGGATACTTTTAGAGAGGGAAAGAAAGGGGAAAATCCCTTAGCCGTGACATCCACAGGTGATGAAATCCATCCAAAAGCACTTTAGAGACTGTGTCAGCAGGGCACAGGGCTTTGCCAACAAAACTCCAGTTTTAACTGGAGCAGTTTCCAAGCTTTTTTGTCCCCAAAAGAAGCATTAAAGAATACCAGAATAGGATCTAAAGGGTGAAGGTAAGTCTAAAGAAAAAAGCCAGACCACACTCCTAGCACACATCATGCCCACTCATAAGGTTGGTTTTAGCTCACCTCTAGTTTAACCTGTTTGCAATCACACTGCTCTGCACAGAGCCCAGCTGACTCACTGCTGAGCACTCTGATCCTGCTTCCTAAGGAAGCACAGGAGTTACTGCCAGGGCCAGGAGACAGCCTGCTGCAGGTCAGGCACTGCACGAGCTTCAGCTGCTTGTCTGTCAATTAGCATTTACAGTTGGCACGCTGAGATTTTTCATGCTTGTTGACAGCCTCCTAATGATGATAACTGGGGGCTGGGGAGGGGGAGAACTTGCCAAAAAAGTATCTCTTTGCTCTCAAGACTGAGATGACAGAATACAAATCATCAGTGTCAAAGCTTTTGCTAACTGTTTCTCTAAAAAAAAATTAGAGCATCCAAGAGTGACCTAGAAAACTGGAAACATGGAGGGAGAGCTTTCGGAGCACAGCCAGTCAGCTCCTCAAATAAAACAAGGCTTCTGCTTTAATTGAATCTGTCCAAACATTAAAACCTTCAGTAAAATCTCACTTTGGAGCCTCTGAACAATGAGCTGACAGCTCTCCAAGTATTCCACCTCACAGGTCATGCTCCAGCAGCTACCGCAGGGACTGTGACACTGCGGAGATGTGGATGCAGCATCCAACACCACTGTGGAGGAATGTACTCCAGCTCGTCCAGTGGAAAGGGAACAGCATGACACCATCCCTGCTCACAGGGAAGGCCAGGGGTACCTGACTCAGTGGAACCGCAGCTGTCAGTCTCAGCTTTACCGATGACACACCTGGGGTGGCACAGGTCATTTTGGGAACAGAACCAAGGCTCAGCTACAGAGCCCCCAAATCCACAAGGATTGGCAAACTAAACTTTTCTTCTTGGCTACAACCACAGAGCAGAAACCAAGGCAGTGCAGGAGGTGCCTGCACCACAAGTGAACCGTCCTCAAACCTCCTCCAGAAGCTGGCTCATGGACAAAAGCAAACACCCCTTCAGCTAATTATTTCCTTATATTGTTCACGGTCTGATTAAATGGAAAATATCCGTGCCATGAACTGAAGGGTTTGGGTCTCCTTCTCACTGAGTAATAACGAAGTTGGAAAACTGACATTGTTGAACATGTTAAAAATTAACTGGAAATATCCTTTGCAAACACATAAAAAACTGCGTACAGAGCTCATGACAAAAGAATGCTTACAGGCTGCACAGCAAAGCAGCCACATTAAAATACCAGAACTAACCTTGTTTACTTGATGTTAATTCAGCCCTCTTACGCATATTTACTATAATTAGGACGGTTACTAAAAAATCAGTATGCATCCATCATTTAAAAATTATTTAAACCGATTAACAACTAGGATTTATTGCCTTGGGGATGCTCAGACAGTACCGCAGGAGGCAGTCTGGGAATGCAGAGGGAGCCCACGGTCCCAGCAGTACTTCCCAGAACAAAAAGCTCTCACCATCCTCAGGGTATATTCCAGTCCTGGCCTCCAAATGCCCTGGATGGCACAGCACAGGGAGACAGGCAGCTGACAGCACAAAGTTGGGTTATCTAACTGGAACTGCAAATCAGAATGTTTTCAGGTTCTGCTCCTATTTGAGTATGGATTATAAATGCAAATTCAACAACCCCCAACTGCCACACAATGTAAGTTATGTAATGGCATCCTATTCCACTGGCTTGGCTCTCAACTCCCTGCAGGGGCTGGATGGAAGCTGGCAGGGAGAGCACAAGGCTCTCTCCCTTGAGGTATTTATCTCCAAATTAGGCAGGAAGGTGGGGTCAAACACCAAAGGTCTCTTCCCCTGATGCTCATGGGATTGAGGAGGCAGCACCTTCCTGGGATGGAGCAGAGGGCCAACACCTGGGAGAAAAAGAGTCCAGCTGGTTGTATTTCAAAACAAGATCATCTCAGCCACAGACACTGGCTTCTCATCCCGTTTTTTCCATATGCTGGAGTTTTTATCTCCAAACTCATCCGCAGCTGCTGTACAAGGGACTCAACTCTACAGAGCAACAGGCAGTACATCTGCTTACCTCTGACAAAAAGCAGATGAGAAAAGCTGTGAACCCACAAACCACAATCCATCTGTAATTAAACATTTAGAAAACGGAGCGTGACATGGGGAGCTGAAGAAACAAGAGCCATCCAGCCTGCTGCAGGGTACTGCAGCAATCTGGCATTTCCTACAGGAACACTAACTACAGGCAAATTCCTCATGTACTGGGATTTTCCCCAAGGCTCTCATCCCCCTTCTCCACCTGCCTAAGCATTTGCAGGTCAGGGATTTCTTTTTATTGGCCTGATCTTAGCAGTGTCCAGTACTCTACTGCTGAGTGGCTGACAGCCAAGGCAGAAGACTCAAGATTTACAGGGGGAAAGGATGGTTGGACAAGTGGTGGATCCCCGAGGAATTGTTACATTACCAAATGGATCCAAACAACCTTGCTCTGTGTTATTATTAGAGATTTCTATCAAAGACTTTACACTGAGATGACAACTGACAACATAAACCTTGTGTTAGTGGTCACCCAGAAAGTGGGATATTTGGCTCCTGGGCACTGGCGATGCCACGGAGCTGAAAGCGTGTGGCATCACCTTGGAGCACGTAGCAGTAAGGCATTTATTGCATCAGAGATACCATGCCATCCAGCAAGTCAGGGCTCGTGGTCTTCAAGGTCAGGGGAGGCCTGAGACTGGGAACCCATCCATCCTGAGCTGACAGAACAAGGCTTCAGGCACACCGCTGATGGACACGTGAAATAAAACCGGCACTGCCGCAGAACTCAGGCATTAGGAGGATAACTTGGAGAGTCCGACAGATTTGGTAGCTAAACGTAACAGATTAAGATGCTATATAAGGATTATTTTATCCCAGATAGCTCTCAGCACCTCTTTTTCAAACTCTTTTTATTCAAAACCCATTACCTACTTGCACTGGGACAATCCACTGCGACACACAAGTTTCCACTTCTGCTTGCTCCCTCCTCAGGCCTCCCTTCCTGCCTGGTTATCCAGGCCATTTGTC
Organism: Empidonax traillii; assembly: GCF_003031625.1. NCBI lineage: Eukaryota > Metazoa > Chordata > Aves > Passeriformes > Tyrannidae > Empidonax > Empidonax traillii. Next base: position 1,340,701 of record NW_020955380.1, read on the forward strand.
CTTTAGCAGAAGGTGCCAGTCTGCATCCTTTAAGTACCTTATTTCCACAGACACCCCAGCTAGCCTGCTGAGACACCTACAGTTTTCTTCCTACGATTTCTAAACTCCCTGGATACCAGCCATACTCCTTTTAAGCAAGTCCCAGTATCTCTGTACAGCTCATCTCCCCCCACTGACATCCTTTTCGCAAATATACACAGAAATTGCTTTTCAGGCTATGCCAGCTCTCTACATTTTAATGCCTGAATTTTGAACTCCAATTCACTTCCAAGTTAGGACTCTCAAAGTGCTTATCTTTTAAACACAGCATTTGCTTTGCTTGTCAGCACTCTCAGTCCTGCTCTGAGAACACCAAACCGGTGGGTACAGGCAAGCTCCCAATTACTGCTCCGGGAAGGATAACAGTGATGTGCCACAGCTTGGGAAAACAGACAACGTGCCCAGGACTTCACATGCTCTGGGGCCAGCTTTGGGAGGTAGGTGATATGAATGGCTTCTGCATTGCAGCCTTTAAGGAGATTTCAACACATATGAAAGTTGTCTTTGATCCAGTGAAGCCAAGTGGACTTTCACCTGCCACTCAGGGCCCTAACCCTGCCCGGCTAATGCCGACCTCCAGCTCCCCTCACCCCTCTAAGAAGGCACCTTTGTGGATCAGCTTACAGGATCACTGGGAAAAAAGTGGAAATTTTAAAATGAGAGCCTTTCCTTTACAGTATGAAGTTGTCAGAAGAGGATTTCTAGAGTTCAGACAGTGAGGACGGGAGGACATTGGGAGATAACAGTTCAAAGGGGGCAAGTTCTGAGCTCTGGTGCTCCCACTCCTCAGCTAAAGAGAAGCATGGATGGTCGAGGCCTTATAACGGGGTAAGTGAAGGAGACCATGCATATGATGTTCTTTAACAGTTGGACTCAATGATCTTAAAGGTATTTTCCAACCTAAGTGACTCTCTCTATAAAATACTCATTCCAAAAAAAGTATGGATCAGGTTGAATCCTCTATTTGAAAAGTATACTTAAACTATCAAAACTTAAGAATACTTAAATATTGAGCATCCCTATTCATAGATGGCTCTAGGAGAGGGTCCATGTGGCTCTGCCTCATCAATATTCCTTTTCTGATTTATCATGGGCTACTGCACGGACACTGTGTTTGAACAAAATCTGCTCCCAACACAGGGACTTCCCTTCTCTCTCCAAAATGCTGCTCTAGTGACCTGGACATATTTCTCAATATTTTGTTACGTGGCCACCTTCTTCCTCAAAGGTCATCTCATCCCATCACACTGTTAAACAATATAAAGCTTAATTCCATTACCACAATGCACTAATCCAGCCCAGGACCTTCCTGTGCACCTCCCTCAGGGATACCTTCCAATTAGCAATGGCCATAAGGAAGCTGGGAAACAATGAGGAAAGACCCAGCTCCTTAATCATAGATTTGAAGCACAAATATCAAAACACTAAAGAGCAATTTCAGTGTAAAATCATGCCAGAAAAAAAGTCAGATGGGAAAGTTCTGCCTTAAAGGGGTAAATTTATTCCTAGACAATTCAACCTATTAAGCATTTAAAGACCACACACACAAACACACACATATGACCTTTTACATTTACCTGTGGGATTACACACCACTTCCAGCACAGCTTGACCTGCACAGTGAACAGAACGTAGGATGTTCTGTGCAGCAGCTAAGAACACACCAGTTGTAAATGGGGGAGAGAGCAGGCCAGAGGCTCCCCCAGACAAGTCTCCAAACTCACTTCTTAGGCACTCAGAGCTAAGAAAAACCCAAAAAACCCCGAGGAGAAGGAGCAGCTCTGAATAAAAGAGTGTTTTGTCCTTGGAGACATAATTTCTCAACATCTCTAAATTCCCAGTAAATGGCAAAAGTGGTGCCTGACACTGATTCCCACAGGGTAAAAGAAAGAGCCCTGCCATTTGCCAGGGAAACGCACCAGCAGTGCAACACTTACCTGTGCTGTCCCAATGATGATTCCCAGCACATCATCCTGACCTTGAGCTGGCCTGTCCAAAAGCTAAATCCAGATCCTTAAAACTCACACCTGGACAGAACCACAGGGCAGCTGGCACTTCTTCAGAGTGGCACCTGCACCAATTTCTACATCTGAGCAGGCGCTGCCTCCTGAGAGAGCTCTTCTTAGGAGCTGATTTGGAAAACAGCTGCTTTAACCTATTGGGTCAGTATTTGTCCAAGAAACCTGGCACAGCATGAGAACAGCTATCTGAGCCTTTTGGAGGGAAATGAGTTTCTCCTGCCAGCCCAGCTGGGTGCAACATAACACTAGTGGGTGTCACAGCTCCCCATAGGGCCCAGCAGCTCCTCCTTCACAGGGCACTGAGGTTAAAGAGGTTTACCTACACAACTTCACTGCACATCCAGAGGTACATCCAGATCCTTCCTTCCTAACCAGTTGCCAGAACTGCTGAAGAAAGAAATTTAGTGCCTTGTCAGAGTGCAATAGGCAAAAGAAGTGACTCTCCTCTGTAAATATCCAGGCTCTGAGGCTCTGGTGGCTGACCTCAGCTCTTTGGGAGAGTAGAGCCAGAGAGGTGAGTGTGCAGGAGAGCAGCTCCTAGGATAACCCTGACACTGAGGAAGGAGAACGTGATTCCCTGATGTGTCAGAACTGCCTAAGCTTGGCTGAATTCCTAAGGGATTGGGAGGGGGAAACCACATGCACAGACACCTGTTCAAACTCATCAGATAAGCCTCACAGTAGTGGGTGGCTCAGGTATTGTCACTTGAACCACTTATGGGAGTGTAATACCTGAGGATTTAACACCTGGTGGCTCAGGAGGGACTGGCAGACCAAGGGCAGACAGGCACACGCCTGAAGCTCCCTGTGTGCCGCTCACCTCTCAGCAGTGAGCTCTGCAGCACCAGAGAGGGGATGCTTCCAGCTGCTCCTCTTTAGAATCAGATGATTTGCCTGTCACTAAGAGATGTCAGTGAAACATTTTGGAATTCACTTCTTAAATTCAGTGATGGGCTCAGCACACATTGGAAGGAAGAAAGAGAGATAAGTTAGTGCAATGGGCAGAGAAGGTGGCAGAGGCAGAGACCACATACCAATCCCACACAGAGCAGACACAGAAGAACACCTTGTTAGGGAAAAAAAAAAAAACAACAAACCACCTCAGCTCTCTTCTCCAGTGATATCACAGGTTGGGAAGAATCAATCAGGCTTTCAAAAACCTAAGGCTATAAACAGTGAAATACCTTAGTCATCATATCATTAATGTACAGCTTTGCACAGTGAGAAAGCTTCTTAGTGAGACTTCTCAACCTGGTATTAGGTGTACAAAAATACATCTTGGGATTCTGAGAACTTAAAATTACTTTCTCTGCTAACTCTGCTCCTGAGATCCTTGACGGAAAAGTACATCAAATTTTGTTTGGGCTTTACATCAAAGTTTGCTTGGGCTTTAAATGCCATCCTGGCTCAAATCTGGTTCATGAAGCCCATCTGGATATTGTTAATTTTCTGGTTAGACATGGACTGTACATCAGAAAAAACTAAGTTTTCCCCTGTTGTCTATGAAAACAGGGGAGAACACTCTCATCCTTTCGTTCTAAAGACAGTTTCAGTGTTTTAAATACTTAAATATCATGTTTACAGCTTTATAGCTTTGACCCTCATTAAAAATGTAATTCCTTACATGACAGACTTGATTTTAGACCCATCCTTCGGAAGCTGTTTGTTCATTCTGGGGAAGACATAACTAACTAAACTTATAGGTGTGGCCTGAAGCAATGGAGATGAAGGAGGACACTTGGATGCAACATCTGGTATTTGTCAACACACACACACAGTGCAACAGCACCGCAAAACAAACCTTAAGGCAGAACTCTCCTTTACATCAGACAGCTTCTGTCACTGCAGAAACCGGGAAGATCTTTCCACCTCCCTCCTGTGTCCCCTTGCACAAAGCAGCTTCAGGATTTTCCCACATGACCCTCTTCTGGGAGCAATCGTAGCCAGGATTCAGCTGGTCAAACAGTGGCACTGAGACCTTTCAGTGGCTGACCCATTCACAGGGGTTGTTATCAGGTTCCCAGAAATGACGGAAGAAGAAATTCTCCCCCTGACAAGAGAAAATCAGGGAAGATTGTGCCTTTCCTCAGAAATGCAGAGGGCTGTTGTCTGGCAGCACTCTTGGTGTTCTCCCACCTCACATGTTTTCCTGCCCTGCACAGATGCAGAATGACAGCAAAGCTCCCAGTGTCTGATCCTGTAGCATACAGGGTTTCTTGTGATCTCCATAGGTATTAAAGCTTTAATAAGAGTCTTGAAGGTGCCCTGTGGCTTGCAGGGGAACGGGGTGGATAATAACTCTGTGTCCTCCTGTGTTAAATACCTGTTTCCTTGTTGCCTGTGATTGATGGATAATGACACAATGGTCCACATAGGCGTGCCACCCCCATTTTCCACTGTAATAATTTCATTTCCAGACAAGAACATTACCAGCCCAGTTACAGTCAAATGGAAACAGAAATTCACAAATAAAAATTGCTGCCTGTCAGAGCTTTGATCTTGCATCTTCAAACTTGAAACATCTGAATTCAATCTTTTACATGTGTGAGCCTTGTAACCTGAGCAGAAAACAGCAAAATTCAAGGTACTTTTTCTGAATGCACCTCAATTCCAGGTAGCCAAACTTCCAAGATTTACATTGAAACAGTCCGACACAAGCTCAGCTGGGAAGAAAACAGACTAAAATCAACACCTGAATGGAATCCCAGCTCTCTATCTTAATCATAGTTATATAAAAAACATACTTAATTTCTGCAGAAAAGCAGGCAGACAATCTCCTTGAAGAGAAGGAAACAGTGCCTTCCTTAACCCCAGGGAGTGTGCAGTTTGTCATTTTTTTCCACCTCGACTCAATCTTTTACCTTCCTGTCCCCGCAATCCAACACCAACAGCGCACCAAGGAACGGAAAAGCAATTGCTGCTAAGATAGCACAAAAGCATGAACGAACAGTTCTGAGACTGGAGCTCACAACAACGACTCATCAAGTGAAAACAGCAACATTTTGGTGTGCTCCCACTTATCAAAACAGTCCAGATGGAGTCCTAGCATTATAATCTGGCTCATATGCTTGTAAAACATATCTGGTGTTCCCCTCGACGTTGCTAGAATTGGGCTAAGAAGGACTCGTTGGACTCAGCCCAACAACTCGTGTTGTCTCGTTCCCGATGACGGGTCTTGTGCAAACCATTATGGCAAAACCGTGAGAGAAAATGGTCTTGCTCTGGAAATGAAAGTTATGGTGCACTCACTGAGATGCCTTGATTCATGTAAACTGAACCCCCACAGACATTTCCCCTCTCACTGCCTGTTCATCTCCCTTAAGACACTTCAGTCATATCATCAGCACCATCCACTTCTAAGAGTACAGAGGGAATTTCTGAGAGTGCAGCTCCAGTTCTGTTAGTCACCAGCTTACTTAAAGGATGACTTCAAAAGCATCAAAGCAAATTAGTGGCATGAGTCCTACTACTTTCATACAGGAGCTTGATCAAGGGATTTTACGTCCTAATCCAAAATCCCCTTCTGACCACGTACACAACCTATCAATTGCAGCAGCACACGATCCGTCCTGCCGCTGATTTGCCACACTCCTTTGAAGCGCTTTGAGGCTACAGAGATACGCACTTTCCAAACCGTTACTCAAGGATATATTTAGTGTCTCTACAGATCTTCATAGCAAAATCAAATAATCATGCATGCAAGCACAATGAAAAATCAACAAGTGAGGAAGCGCAGCCAGCAGTAAACCACCACTCTCCGTTTAAAGGTGAAATTGCACCTCTAAGTAGCATCTATGACTAAGATTTCCTCGATGTCGCACCACTATTCCATTAACACCTTAGGAGGAGAGGACCTGACAGCTACATGACAGGGTGGCATTTGTATCCTGCCCGTGCATCCAAGGACTCCTTCCAATCCTTCCTAGCTCAAGGCAAAATCTCACCTACAAGAGAATCCAAAGGATGAGTGTGCCAGATGCCACATCACTCAGGAAAACGCTTCGCGTGCTGACGGTGACCGAAACAAAGCCATTTCTTAGGAATGCTCTGCCAGTGGGTGCTCTACAACACAACCTTAGCCCTATGGAACGGGCAGAGGGCAGACTCATCCATCGTACACATCGCACTTTGGATTCACAAGCAGAAGTTTTCGAGTGCCCCCCATTTTTTACAACAGCCATGCTGGGCATGACCAAAGCTCCAGCTGTCCAACAGTGGGGCCTCACTGAGAGCCAGCAGTGGAGTGAGTATCCAGCCTTTGGCTGCCCGACAGCAGTGAGTGATGCATTGCAAGTACAGATTTATCACATCATACCATCAATCAACCGGAGAGGACTGGACACTTATCTTGTCAACCACCCGTAGATCAAGTTATTCAAACAAATGTCAGGAAATCACAATTATTCCCTCGAGCTTCTGGCACTGTAAACAGAACATCCATTCCAAAAGAGAACTTGACTAACAAGGAGTTTACAATCTACGGGGAAAGAATGGGTATTTCAGAGTAACATCATCACATAGATTTGTTAGTGTCAACAGGCAAAAAATCCCAGCAAACCCATCACCAACAAAGAAATGTGCAGAGGCCAGAGCAGTTTCATTTTAGAGAAGGGCAGGGAGGGATGCTTTATGTGGAACAACCTATTTATCCAGCAGCCCAAGCCAACCTCAGCACACAGAATAGATAATTCTGTAATATACAGCAATATTTGAGTCCTGAGATAACACTGCTGGGCCACACATCCTCAGCAACAACAAGAGAGACCAAGGAAGTCCTGCTGAAGCATCTACTGCATGCTCCAAGCAGCTCACCCAGAAGCTGTTCAGTGGGACAGTCCCATTGCAGAGCAGCAGTTCAGCAGCAGCAAACACATCCTACCCCCATCACATGGGCAAGGTGAAGCTGAAGGAAAAAGACAGGATTTTGAGTATGAGCAGGGAGGTAGAGGGACGTGGCAAGCTGGGAATCACACAAGTAGAGCAAGAAGACGCAGCTTCGCAACTCTCCCAGTGAAAAGTGAACTTATTTTAAAACATTTTGCGTAGCATAATTTGCTTCCTGAGGCAAAGCAGGACAGAGCTGCCAAGAAGGAGGTTGTAGTTTTTTTATCTGGGTAGGGCTAGAAAAAAACTCATTGATGGGCAGCTACCGCTGGCTGAAGGAAGAGTGTGTGAAGTCCCTGGCAGAAGATCTCTTACAACCTTCTGTGCCAGAGGAAGAGGGACTAAGAGGATTCACACAGCTTGAACAGCTGAGACGACAGAAGATGTTGAGATGACAGAAGAGAAGGTCCAGAGAAACATTTTCGGTACCAGAACTTTTTGGCAGTTACATTTCACACCAAAAGCCACCCTTCTCTGCACAAAGAAGGTCCCTGAAGCACACAGATAAAAATCACTTTATCACAACATCCCTGCAGGATACACACATGCACATCCACACACCCAGCCCTGTCATAGGTCACTGCAGGCAGATCCAGCTGCTTATTCACAGGCAAGTGTCTGTCCAGCACTAGGAGCTTCCCACTGCAGACTTCCATACTGATCTCAGAGGCTTATAACTCCAATTAAATGCCAGTTGGATGGGGTGATTAGTGAGACACAAGAGGGAATGAACAGATGATTGCCTCAACACGTCAAGCCTCAGTGATGTAAGACCAGGCTGAGCTCGTGACCAGGTCACACACTGAATCAGACACAAAAAAAACCACCAAATCAGCTCTGCTGCCTGGAAATCCGCTCACCCACTAGCCTATGGAGGGAACTTTCCATAGGTCAGGTGGCTCATAAAAATTCCTCCACAATGTGCATGTTTCCCAAACCATTGGATGTTTACAGAAGAAACACTGTGTAGGTGTAGGTATACAAGCCTTTTCTCTCTCTCTCTACACATGCTCCGAAAGGAAATTCTAGAAAACCACACAGGCAGGACAAGCTTAACAGGGGAAAAAATGTGCAAAGCTACAACCTGAACAAAATCCACACACCTAATATGCAACAAGAAAAGCAGAAGATAACGTCAGCTGGTGATCCAAGGAGGGCAGATCAAAAGCAAGCACCCTCAGCCTAACACACAAATGGATTTCAGTGTATTTGTGGACACCCTCAACTGCCACTACCACCACCCTTGACTGCAGGTTAAAGCTAAAGAGATGGATTGACACTGTCAAGTGGATAAATGACGGATACCAGACAGCCCGTGAAAATACATTTGAGGTGGGTGTCATCTTCCATTACAGGGGGCATTTGGCAGATTCCTGAAAAAAATGCCAGACTCCACAACCTGGCACATCCTATCAAAAGGGAAACAATTATTTTTGATGTCTGGACACACATTTTCTCTTAGAAATTGCAACACACTTCTTGCACTGCAGGCTTCAATAAATACTCCTCGGCTACAGGTCACAGGAGAAGTTCCATTCTCAGGATAACCACACGCTCCTTCTGTATTTAACTGGGAAGCCACACAGAGTTGTGACTTCTTACTGCAAATGTTTTCAGGACAGAAAGTCCTAAGCTTTGCCTGCTTGTCACAGCATCTTGTGGATTTTAACACCAACAGCTACAGCAAAAAGCCTGTGAAGTCTGATCTGCAGCAGAAGCTCTGTTCACACGGAATGCAGAAAGGCACTGCAGTGAATGGATACAACGGCTCAGAGCAGCACAAACGCTCAGTTGATGCTCCCAGGTGCTCAGGGGTGAGACATGCTCAAGTGAGCACCCACAAAATCCAGTAAGAATCCCTCTTACCCTCCCCAGTAAGAAACAAGCAGGGAATGGAGGTATCACTGTGCTTGACACACTGAACCACGACAGCGCTGCAGGGGAACTGCTCTGACACATTCCACCTCAGCGCAGGAAGTGGAATGACCGCTCTAACACACGCCTGGAGACCTCCACAGTAATTTATGATGTACGTATTTTTAAAAGTTCATGCTATAGCTCATCTCTTGCCCTCTTACTTAAGAAACAGGAGGAAAGGATTACAAAGCTGTTAGTTACTAGCAACAAAAGCCAGGAAATATTCACGCGGCCAGTGTTGCTAAGTTTGAGGCCTGAGAGGAGTTGGAGACAATACTACAGCGCCAGTGAGACAAACCATTTGCTCCTAAGGTTAAAAAAAATCTTCCTGCTTCCGTATGTGTAACAATCACCTCCACCTCAGTGAAAACAGTAAACTATCCAGGCAGCAGAGACAGGCTCCCTCCCTTTCCCCTCCTCCTGCTGCCTTTATGACACACGACAGTACACGAAGGGTACTTCACGTCCCACCTGATTTTCTCACACCCAGTAACAATCTTGTTGTGTCTGTCTCTTCTGCAGATGAAGGAGTGCAAAGAGATCCCAGCGCATATGGAGAAGAAGAGCCACGGGATGTATTCCCGAAGTTGCTTCCAAGAAGTCAACCTGATGCCCCCAGACAGGAGCACTACACCTACTACGCCAGGGTGTCAAAAGGGTGCCAAAGAAAACACAGTCAGACAAATGCCACACCACCAGCCTTTCAAAAATGAAAATAGAGGAGGGAAGGATTATTTAGGAGAAACCATGTGACTCAGCAGACAGAAACCCCATCTTCCATTCAAAATACCTGTCTCTCCCCAAGGGAAAAGCAGCTCCTCACAGACAGAAGAGAGGTCTCACACAACTCAAATGACAGCCAGCACATAACAAAGGCCACCACGAGCATCACCAACCATGAGGCTGCAGCAAGGGCTGCACCCGGGTTCTGCACAACAACTCAACAGCCCATCTGCCCTGCTGGGGCAAAGAGCCCCCCAAAGCCAGCAGGAGAGCCAGCACTCGGTGCCCAGCACCTCCACACTGGGAATAACAGCACCTTTCACACTCATTAGAGGAGACCCTGGAGCTGGAATAAATTGCCAGTGCAACCATCAACAAAGCAAAGCAATTAATAAGGGGGATGTTGTCGTTACTTTAGCTGCGGCAATTAATACAAGTGGAATGAAACTCTCCTCGAAAATTAGGGCAACACAGAAGATGGATGTTTCCTTATCACAATGCATGTAAAAAAGCCCCCTCACATCTCAGTGGTCACACACACATGAATGTGTCACATTACTGAATGGAGGGAGTTGGACCTGGTAAACCTGTAGTTCATAAATTTGGGAATGATCTTAAGTGGGTGCCAAGTAAAACAAAAGGATTTCAAGGTATGGGGATTAGACAATATAGGGACGTAGCCAATTGTTCTCCAAGCAGGGGCAGTTCAACAGGCACTAAACAGCATCCAAAAATGCTGGTTTTGCACAAGCTATTTATTCCCAGTCTGCAGATGCCTGAGAAAGAGGCAGGTTGACTAGAGAGGGACCAGGATGTCATTTGCTATTTATGCTTTCCCAAGTGACTGAGTTTGACAGGGGTAGCTGATAACCTCCTGAAAATAACTGAACTATCAAAGAATCTGTGTCTTAGCTAACACAGGTTTTGCAGCTTGCAGAAATGCAGACTGATTCTCAATCTAAGGAGACCATCTTAGAACTCTACCCTGGAAGTCATTAAAATGGAATATATATTCTCTAAGAAAAACTGAATTCATAACTCCCTTTCTGGATATCTCTATTTGGCTTTTACTGAGAACTTAAAAGTCACCTATCTTCCCTTGCAGTATGTCAGATACAAATCTTGCTAGTTTTTTATTTAAACATTTAGGAGGGCTATTTTTCATGTTCAATCACAAGCAAATTAGAGAAGTTAACCCATGTGGGGCAATCCAGGGGTTACAGCTCTCCTGACCAAATGCAAATAGCTTGGGTCACCCCAAACCCCACATTTCTAACTTCACTAATTACTGTCTACTGTTGGTCTACTGAAACATCATGAAGACTGGCACATGCAGGCTTTGGAGATGATCCTCTCCCAACACTCCATCTTCCAGGTCTCCTCTGCACACACAGAGACACGTGTAGCAGGAAGAAAACGGGAAGACTTCACACCCTGTCACTTTTTAACTGGTGGAGTGCATGGCTGGGACCACCACCCCTGTTAATAGCAGGGTTCTCTGCCAGCACCTGCCTGAATGTTGGAAGGGAACCACAGGAAAACATTCTCCAGCCTGCCTGCCGCAACTGCTGCTGGGGAGGTCACTGTAAGCAGCAGAGGAATGCCAGCCACAGCTTCTTCCCGTGCACGTGTGTGCTGGGAGTTACTGGGCAGCACCAGGAAGGAACTCAGTTCAGTTTAAGGATTGGTGCCTAAAGGCTCTTTGCTGTAGCAATGGACCAAACCTGCCCAAATCTACACACTCCAAATAGGAGAAGGGGCAGAGCAGGCACCAACAATAGGAAAAAGAGGTATTCCCAAATTCCCTGGTACTTGGGGATTGCTCTGGCGCAGGGAGATGTTATTTCACGTCAGCAGAATATTTGGAGAGGTATTTGGTTAAAAGGAATGTCATCTATAATTACAGATTCCCCAGTGACAACAAAATAAACTGGGAATTGTAGCAACACTGAGGGGGAAATAGAAGTTGTCACTGATGGTAAAAGTAATAATTAATTCCGGAGCCTTCTCTCTCTATGCTCCTCACCACCACCCCGGTGGGAATGTGCCAGGCTCTTTCCCAGCAACAGAATTATTTCTGTAAAACATTTTTTGTAAGTTGCAATACCTCTGTAACTCAAAATAGAGGCAAATGCGAGTGCTTAGTGGGACCTTTGAAACCCCAGCTGTGAAGACTCATTAACTGTAAGTACATTTTTGCAGATGCACAGCTCTGAATCTGACTCATAACTCTCCTCTCATGACAGTGAGACCCAGGATTCAGGTAAAAAGGCTTAAGATAATTGATACGGATTCTTAGTCAGGCAAATTAGGAGGAATAAGGCAGCAGAGAGGAAACTTAAGGGATGTAGTGAAGGAAGGGGGATCTCAATCGTTTAGTTGGTTTTGTTGAGTGATCCACCACCTACAGTTCCAAGGCACGGGAAGCGTGGTGTAGGATGGGAACCTGTTTTATCTAACAAATTTTATGCATTTTGCTCTTGTATGGTGGACAACAGCTCTAGCCTTAAATACTGGGTCAGAGTAAAGGCCCCCCATGGGTACTTAATCCCTGGGGATTTCAGCCATTTTGTCCTTTTAAGGGAACTTTCAGGTTTACCAGGCTCAACTGCACGGGAGGGCAGTCCTCGTGTCTGCAGCTCCTGTTTGCCAAAGGATGGGATAGATATGGGGGAGATGCACAATAAGCATCTCTCCCACACACAAGGCATATGGAAAAGTGGAGCCTGCAAGTCACACTTGACTCAGAGCTGCATCCAGAGGCCTCACCTACAGTCACATGTGCATGTGTGTGTGCACACAGACGGGGGAAGAATCCGATGCTAGCAGAGCTCTTCCCAACCAGATTGCAGTGTGAGTACAGAACTATCAGGGTCAAAACCTGCATCAGGAGTCTATCAGCCACCAGCTTCTGACTCCAGCCAGTGTGCTGACACACACCAGGGAGGAGGGCACACCATTTGGTCTCCAGCAGCTCCTTCCCACTGGCATTTCTAAGCCTTGTACAAGATTCTGGTAACAGCATTCAAACTGCGGTGTTGTGTATTATACAAGAACAGATCTTCCTTCACAAAAACCTCATAGGTTTTCCACCACCCCACCAAAAAAAAAGTAATTAAAAATCTTCTAGCAGCATTGACCGAATTGTAAAGCAACCTGGTTGGCTTCCATGCATCCGATGGCCTCTTCCAAGAGTGAAAACTCCACGCAGACATAGCCATAGTCGTAACCTGGGGACAGCATTTAAATACAGACGGGAGTCATGTTAGTGCCTTGTCATAAAGAAAGCCACATTAAATATTCAATTTCCCTTTCCCTCCAATGACAAACCCTCTAACCACCACCCCTCTAGCCCAGAATGAAAAAGAAAGAAACCAGGGACTGGCTGGATGATGATTAACTGTGCAGTTTATCATGAATGTTAATAGTACAGTGTTCCCACTTCCCCTTACACAACCCAGTGACAGGCACACCCTTCCTTAGGGCAAGAAATAATTGCTTTGTTGGTTTTTTAAGGCATAGTGACTTTCCACTGCCAGTTTCACATCTTGTGCTACCTTGGAAGCAGCGCTCTCCAAAGTAAGTGTTGATAAATCATTTCCAAGTACCTTGCTGCAAATGTATTTTACACGAATAGCCAGCACTTTAATTGGGCAATATTTCAGAAAGAACTAACACCATTCCTTTGCCTTTGCTATTTTTCCTTCAACACCTGCTTACTTTTTGAAGTCCAATCCCTTGCATTATGAAAAAGTACAGAGTACAGCAGAGCAGGAATGAGAACTCCAACTTTCTCATTTTGGTATGGATGTTACTGCACATGTAACAAGAGGGTGTGAGATCTTTAAGTTTAGATTCAAGAAGCTACTCTAGTTTCTTTCCTTTCCTCTTCTCACTGCTTGGAAAGCTGTCATCTCAGTTGCTGCAGAAAGATGCACTGATTTAACTGTGTACTCCAGTTACCTGCACTGAAATATTATGTCCCAAAGCAAAGTGCAGGGTGAACACTATACATAACCTAAGACCAGCTCAAGATCCATCCTCGATGCTGAAGCTATCTCCAAGAACGGGAGCGCTGAGGAACAACCGAAAGTCACAACCTCACCCTTCACATGCCAAGGCCACCTCACTCCAAAAGAGTGTTTTCAGATGACCACGGGCCAAGGTGCTACTACACAGACACACAGTGAGAGGAAAGGCTTGGCTCCCTTCTCCTGCTGCTCTTTTGGTGGCTTTGGAGTGAGACGAAAGCCGGTCTGCATATGATTTGTACCATTTTAGGCACCTAAATGTCCTGGTGAAGAGCTTGTCTCCTCTCCTTAAGATGTACATTTTAACTCTGGTATCTTCAAACAATCAGGTTTATATCTGGCTCCTATTGCTTCAGCCCCTCACCTTCCATGGGAAGGTAACTCCATCCATGCTTCTTTCAGACAAGGCATTCCAGCCTGCTGGAAAACCGCCCCCATCTCCCCCAAGTCTATGCCAAAGACATTTGCTGCACTCTCTAGTTTTTCCTTCTCTGTTTCTCTACATCTTTGTACTTCACCACATCAGAAACAAGGCCACACAAAACTATTTCATCATCAAACTCTACTGATTTTTAATTCTTTTTTATTCTGGGAGCTCTTTGCACACAGTTCTAACAACACAATTCTGACTTTGCACCTTTGCCTTTAATAATGAGACTCCAATTTGAATCTAGCACCATTTCCACATCACACAGGAATTTATTCTCCTTTCCCGTATTATTTTAGTCAATATAATTACACTAGAGGGAAATTTATCAATCTGGGTGCTTTTGAGCTCAGTGAAAGATGGAGTCCAGCAGCACAGCATCTGTGGTGGAAGGCAGCTAAAGCCACTTGATACTCTTACATGAAGTGGGCACCTGGAACTAGAGGTATGGTTTCAGCTGGCAGGATCGACTGAACCAAATTGATCCAGCTGTTCCCACAGCATCCATTCTGCCCTGCAGCACAGCCACAGCGGATCACAATTTGCAAATGAAGGAGTTCTCCTCTCTGCAGAAGGCAGCTGCTCTCCAGGAGCAGTGCTGCCCCTTGGTGGGAGACTGTTCTGCATTCCGGGCAGACACCTCTGCTACTTCACACGCAGCGTGCGGCCTCACATGGCACCTTTTAAAGCCTTACTCAAACCCAGAACTCTTAAGTTGCTTCTTCCAATTCTGTTTAGCAAAGAGCTGCATGAATTATATTTGTCAGCCCATAAGGCTCCTGATTCCCCTTCAGAGAAGGATTTTGAAAGCTACTGTAATCAGGGCACTATCTTATTTCCACGTGCATATGAAGCTGGGGATCTCCTGACAGAAAACAAGACTGCAGTTTTCACTCTATTTGCTCTGCAACAAGAGGACGTTTCCATCCCAGTCCTCATGAAGGGAATGAGTGGTTTAGACATGGATTTAATCCAGCATGACACAACTGTGAGTGCAATGCTGAATGTTATACACATATACAAAAGCTCAGACACTTGGAGGAATATATGCCAGAGGATCATTCCAAACATTACATGGAGGCAGTTAAGGGGAAGCCCAGCACATTTCTCCTTCTGCACTCTCCCACCTCTGCTCTCCCCCACCCAGCTCGTAAACACAGCGGCAGTAACATGTACAAAAACAATAACTGTGGCCCCATATCCTGCCAAAAAGCAGCTTCAGGCCAGACGTTGGGCTCTTGTGGTCGGGTTGCAGAGGGACGCAGCGTTCTGGAATTCACTACGAGCTGTCCCTGCACAGACAGCACCGAAGTAGTGATGCAAGAAGAGAGCAGCCTGGAGCCACTGCTCCGCTCCAAACCGCTGCTGAAGATGTGCGGGGGCTTGACACTTTCCCCCGCCCCCAGATCCAGAGCTTTGCATGGATCTGACAGGCACACTCGGGATGTGAGAACTACAGAGTAACATCAGCCTTGGGCGGTGCAGCACCCCCGATCTGCCCCCTGCCCCAGCTTCACCAGAGCATCCTTCCATTTCAGACCAGGACTGAAATGGAGGCCTGTGAAACAACAGCACCACACCTTCAAAACGTGGTACCTGCTGATTTTTCCACAATCACGTTAATTGTAGCACAACACTTGAAACAAAAGCAAGTGGCCTGAGGCTGGTTTAAAAGGGGAGCAACTACAGAGGCTCCTGTCACCAACTGTTGTGCCTCTTCCCTGCCTCCTTCATAAGGCTTGTTCAAGCTCTGTGTAGCAGCTGCTGATTATTTCTATTTCCAAAACCTTTACACACACTTTGTCTGTCAGAACACAGCAATTCAGCCGCTGTTACCAGAGACAGGGCAGGGGATTTTAACAGAGGCATAGGGACAGGCATCTAGTGTCTGGAACTGGTTCAGTAGGCATCTCAAGTAAGCTGTGCTCTCCTGTGAGTGAGAGCTCTCAGATACACACTGGTATTTTACTGCTATGACCTGGAGAACCAAAGCAACCAAACCAGGAAAGCAAAACCACTGCTGAAGATAACAGTGTGGTGGTTTTGACTCTAGGTGGCCTAATTGCACATGTAAGGTTTCACATGAAGATATCAATCTTGGTATCTTCACTTACTGGTTAGCACAGCACTACAGTTTCAGGATCCCCAAAAATCAGAGCAATGATTTGCAGAAGTATATGTGATCAACGCAGACTCTGACAAAAAGGAAAGATCAGTATTTCCCCCACGCAACCTCTGAGCACGCTGCAGCACAGCTACGCTGTCCAAATGACCTCTCCAACAGGAACAGCCCTCCAACACCTGAACTCACCCAGATTTTGGCCCTAGCACAGCCCTAAAACATGCATGTCCTCATCTCCCCCCATGCTTTAGGTCAACTGTGTAAAAGAACTCTTGTACCTTATTTAGCTACTTCCTCTCAGCTGCACAAGCCTACAGTACCACAGGCTGTGTACGACAGGCGAAATCAGAACACAAGGAGAGCGAGCACACAAGATCCAGAGGACTTCTGCTTTCCCTTAAGTGCTTCTATGTATACACAATCCTTCACGGATGCTCCCAAAGCATGCTTGGCTGTTTTCTCCACTGAAAACGGGCACAAATGCCTAATACTTAGGAGTAAAGACACATTTAGAGCTCCAGAAAGCTGCTCTGCAAGTACTGGAATAAGGAATATTCTGCCTCTGCAACAGATGTGTTTTAGCAAAGTGAATTTTGACAGCAAATGGAGGGTCCCTGTTAGCACGCAATGGTTTGGATAAAATCCTGAAAGCCTGCCTTAAAATTACTGTTCTTTGGCTTCAGAGATAAAGATCAAAAGACTTGGGATTTAAAATAAGACTTGTTTCTATACACACACAGTTTCTACTGAACAACTGACACATAGTAACGTGTTACTTCATGATAGTTTGTTATATCAAAGATCTAATTAAAGGAAAACCATAACGTTGTTCTCATAGGGCTGTAAGCAGTGTGAAGACATAAAAAAAATATCTCTGGAGTTTTAGGAGGCCAAACGAAAAGATCATGTAGCGACAGCAGCCCTGTCTGTGCCAAAGCAAAGATAGTTTTGGAAAGAAGGCAGGATGGCAGCATGACAAAGGCATCCAACCCAAGAGGCGGTCCAGCTTCTGGATTCTAGGAGTGAGCACGCAGTCAGCCGTGCCGCTGCACACCCCGAAAAGCTTAAGGCATGAGGTCACCTCCAGTCCCTGGTGAACCATCACCTGCCCTCTCAAAAACAACCACGACAAACCCCCTGCCTGCTGTGGTGCTACCTGAAAACACTCCCTCTCCTCTGGGTCGGGACATCAAAGTAACTCCATGTAACAGTTCACTAAAGGACACCACACTAACCTGGGCAGAAATCCGGGCAGCTGGGACAGCTGCAAACCTGGTGGAGGTCCCGGCACCTGCCCGGTGGGGCCAAGCAGCCCCAGAGCAGATGGCAACGATGCAGTTTCCATGGACAGAGAGCTTCTTCACCATCCCAACAACACTTCACTTGTGCTTTTTCCTCGTAGGATGAGACAGAACTACCACAGAAGAAAAGCATTTGCCATTTTTTGGGCTTCTAGGACTCTGAGAGGTGGCACATTAAAGCAGAGCCGTGGACAGCTGCAGAAGCAGGAGATTCTTGCTGCCTGCTCTCTCCAGAGACAGCACAGCAGAGCAGAGTGCAGCTGAGAAGAGCCTCTGCAGAGAAGAAAGTTCTATTGCTCCAAGGGCAAGTGCAGCACAAAGTATGGAGTGACTCTGAGGGACTTCTATATCCTCTGAAGGAATCCGCAGTCTCACACACTTTGCAAAGCTCGGGGAGTGGCGACAGGATTGTGCACACTGTTCTCAGAGAATGTGCCATTCTGCAGTTGAAAGGAAGATCTACCTCATCTGTGGCTGACCCACTGCACAAGTTTTCCCTGTTTCCTCCAAGGCAAGATGCAGATGTAGGTCATCTGTACTAAAGAGTAAATACCTCATCACAAGCAAATACTGGAAAACACAGTATTTCTGTGCTATGACATTGGACTATTATTAGCAGGCATCATACTCTCAGTGCTTCCAGGAAAACAGGAGCTCCTGGACGTGCTCAGGAGAGGCTGTACCTGTGCTTATACAGTGGGCACTGCCCTTGGAGCATTGTAGAGCCTTCTGTGGCAGGCAGAGGAAACAAATCTGTCCACACAGTCTGAAAACTTGGAGGGCACCCCCACAGCACGGCAGGGAACGGCGGCAATCTATCTATGCTAACACAGAAGCCAAAATCATGAGCTCTCTTAATACCAGCTGGTGGATTCTGAGCATCCATAAATTTGTCAGATCTCTTTACTGCACAGATAAATTGGTCTTCAGAGCTACTAAAGCTGAAGAGCTGTACCAGAATAAACAGGACAATCTGCAACAAGCCATATCCCAAATACCTTTCAAAGGCTGAGCATTTACAAGCCACACCTGCTGCTGGGAAAAGGCCTGTCACTTCCTACTGTCCCTCTGTGTAAAGAAATACACTCTTACACACTCATTCACGACTGAGAACAGCACTGAAACCACAGGATATGAAACAGAGCTGTATTCTGAAAGGTAGAGAACTACAGTCCATCCTGCTCCCTCCCTCCTGGAGACCAAGACACAGAAAGGACCTGCCCTCAAAGGCAGCTCCATAAACTACAAGAACTACTACAGTCAGAACCCCAAATAACTGTCAACCCTTCTTGGCCCAAGGAGGGTAGTTTATACACCAGCAGAGAGGAGAGGAGAGGAGAGGAGAGGAGGGAAAAACACACAATGCCACAATGCCAAGATTGTACAAACTGTACTTTTATGACAGATGAAGTATTACATTATATTTGTACAGAAACCTGGAATCTGAGGAAGGCTGGGGCTTTCACTAAACTCCTCGAGGGGACTGGAAGCCGCCTGTCTGGGAAAGTGTTGCAGACAGGAGCTTGGTTTTAAAGTGCTGTTGATGTGAACCTGGTCTCCAGGATATATGATCTGTCATTTAGCACAAAGGACTCAGAGCAATGAATGCAATGTCAGCACACTGTGCAAAGCCTTGAAGTTTTGCTCTAGAGATGCAAGAGGAATGAGCACCTTTGTAAAAATGGCTGCAGCGAGGATTCTGCATGTCAAAAGCATGTTTTATGGATGAATCTATTTATTGCCTTTTCTGTTGGACAGGCCTTATAACCCTGAACCAAGGGTGATCACTATCACAAACACTGACTTAGAACAGATTTGTACTTCCTATTTCCTAAGCCACCACATCACAGATAAGAAAACACAAGCAAGAATGCCCTTTGCTTCCAAGAAACAATGCACTACTGCCATGAAACCAAGCAAGACAAGCCAAAAGCCTACTGCCCACACAGCTGGGAAAACTGGCAAGGACTGGTATTGATGACCATGGACTAATTCCAGCTAAGTGCTTTTTTAGTCCTTGGCAGGGCTATTCTGGCTACACACTAGAACCAATTGCTTCACTCAGATGAGCACTGAAGACATTTCTGCAGCTCCTGACAGGTGAGCCCCTGCAGACTGCAGAACTCTGCTGATGAGCAGGGGATCTGGCCTCAAGAAGGAGCTCCACGTGTGCTACAGCATCTTGTGAGCTTGTGGATGATCACTTCAGCTCTCAGCAAGTGCCCAAGTCGTGGCTGACACAGCAGAGTGTGCCACACAACCTTAGCTGTGCAAAGCACCAAACACGAGAGATTATTCATCCTTAGCACCAGCCTTGATGGTGAGACAAGATGTCCTCTGAATAATTAGCCCAACAGGCAAGATGCCCCTCTGTGTGCTACAGACAACCCACAGCATGTTCTTTGTACTAAACCAAAGAATCTAAATCCTTGTGGGACCTATTCCTAATCTAACTCCAGAGGGTTGGTGCCAAGCTATCTTCATAAGGAAGCCACTAGCTGGCCACAAATCTACCCTTCAGAGGGGCTTCCCCCAAGGGCACTGCATCACTCCAGAAAGGGAACAGAAGGACTCAGCCCAGCACAGTTCTGCTGCACAGCTCCCCACACAGAGCAGCAGCTCACCTCTCCAGCCCTACAAATGGCTGGAAGCTGCAGCACAACGGCCATGGAAAATGGAAAACTTATCCCTACCGTGGAGAGATGCACCACGCAAAAATCTGTACCAATTTTTCCATCACAAACTGGAAACTTTTGGACCCTTAGATCATGAGTGTTAGCAAAACATAACACTAAAAAAAAAAAAAACCCATTTTAAATTCCAGAGGCTTCCTTATATATTCCTGAAACCAATGATTCACTGTTCTGATATACAAGATAGGCTGCGCTACTAGGTAAAAAAAAAAAAAAAAAAAGAAAAGGCACCTCTTACAGATTTATCTAAGGGGCTTATTAATATTTAACAGGGCACCAATGCGGCAGAGCTTAGTAAGAACAAGCAAGATAATACAGTTTTCTCCTAGGACTTGGCCGAGGCAGTTTAAGTTTAATACAGGGAGGGATAAGGGGGGCAGTTCCAAGCGCCACATTAGGGCCAGGTCTGGAGCAATGAAACAAAACATAAATGCCAGGGCAAGAAGGTGGCCAAGCAAGTAATAAAGTACATTTAGTGCCAATAGTACCTGGCAAAACAAAAGCTTTTCAAAACAGAGCAGGCAGCTGCCATGAAGCAGCTCTAAGTTAGTCATGTTTTCAGGTGACACTACATGTCCTGTGTGTTCCTCCACCACAGGAGGATGCCTGCCCTTTAGCATCAGCCACCCATATCCATGTGGTCATCACACTGGCCAAAAGCATTAGCTGTTCAGAGAGCTCCTCCCTGCTCCAGGCATCCCAGTTCCATGTGTGCTTTGCTCCTCAGGGGTGCAGAACTATTTTCCCACATCCCCACCCAGGGTTCAAAAGCGAGTATTCAGAAGGGTCAGAAGAGGGTTAACAGACTTTCTGAAGTGCTGCACTAATTTCGAAGGTGTAAAGGTGCTGGGATAGACCTCACTGTTCCTGCTGACTGCAATCCAGCTCACCTGGTCCCTCCAGAGCTCCTCTTTGCCGTGGCGAGCGTGTCCACTCCCCATCAGGCTCTCCCAGCCCAGCAAAAACTCCTCAGGTTCCCCAGATGGGCTTGTGGAGTGAGACAGAAAAGTCTCATGGGCTGCCAGCAATTTCTCAGGCTTGCTTCCCCTGAACAGCTTTCACAACTGCTGATACCACCCCTAACACAAATCATGCTTGGAAAACACATGTTCCAAGCTTGTCCCACTGCAGGCTGTGTGCAGGGGAACAATTTGAACAGAAGGCTCAGAGTACACTTTGTGTTTTCACTTATTACTTAGATACCACTGCAGCACCTTTTAGGAGTGAACAACTCCTACAGCAGCCCTTTAAGATAAAGACGGCTCCACATGCTTGCTTCTCCAAAACACTTATGTGTGTGCTCAGCCAGAGTTCTGGGCACACCAGACCATCAAAATAAGACCTCAGGCTTTGCTTATGTTTGACATCAGGCAGGGGAGTGAAAATAAAACCTGATGAGAAACAGGCAGGAGATAAGTTTAAAATACGATCAAAATCAAAACCAGTGCAAGGTGTGTTCACGTTAAGACTCCTTGAAGGTCAAAAGATATTGGTTTCAAGTTCCTGGCAGTCAGCACGGATGCAAGTGCACAGACAGTAACAGGAGAAGGACAGACCCAGGGCTACAAGCAGCCTGGTACTGTCACATGCTGCACAAGCAGCCCCACAGAGAGGGGACCGTGGTGTAAAGCCACATGAAAGCTCTGACCCCAGTGAGCAGACTAAGCACCTTCAGATGGGACAGGGTTGCTACTGAGCTGTTACTGACAGACAAGCCTTTCCCAGAGAGCTGCTGACAAGTCATCACCATCAGCATCTCCCAAATCAGGGGGACATCTGCACGAGGCAGCAAGAGAGGCACCAGGAGATACTGCACACCAAAGCAGCTGATGGTCTTTGAGAAGATTCCACTGTCACCTCAGGGTTTGTTCTTTGCAATGACTAATTGGACAGACATGACCAAACACACTTGAGAAAGCAAACTGGAAGATAAGCCAACAATCTAATACAGTTATTTCTGCCAAGGCTTACACACCACGTTGGAAGAAGCCCTCTTACCCCCACAAATGGATTTGGCACTTTCAGTCTGAACATACAGGCATTAACTAAATCTAACTGATGGAAATTACAAGTAAACGTTTTTTTAGGGTAATACTATGAAGTCCAACTTTGACATCTTATCATTGTAAATATCTGCTTCTTTGATTTAAATAGAATTACTATGCCACTTCTTAAGGTCTCTCCTTTCACTGCCTCGTTTAAAATCTAGCCACCATTTCAATCTGTGGGCTTCAGAGACAAAATAATCTAAAGAATCAACAGCTTGAATGCATACCAAAATCACACCAGGTATAATAAGAACAGCGTTCCATTCTCAGCACAGCCTTCAGTGAAAATAGACTTCCCTTCGCACATACACAGTATGTAAAAAAAAGGGCTTTATAAAGAAGTTGAGCTGCTTTTCCAAGAAAAATCAACCATATATTTTCCCCCAGAACAGAGTCTTGTGAAAGATCATACAGTGGAATCATCACATTGAAGCTGCTGAGATAAGCTTTATGATAAGCGTTATCTTTTTGTGAAATCGATCCAAACCTCACTTATTTCGAGTTAATTGCGTGTTATTTGTTATGGCTGTTATTGTTCTCCCACAGCTGCAGGCATTCTTCTCTGAAACACACTCGACATGCATACTCATGATTAATGTTATTTTTAACATTTCTGGACAGCACTCAAAAATATACAACCCACTCAGACTGGCTTAGCACGTGCTCCTCTGAGCCAGCCATCGAGCCCATACAGCCCGTGGGCCCAGGAGTATCCCAGAGACATCACTAATCCAGAAGGTTTACTTTTCATTCTCAGGGATATTTACATACAAACCCCACCACAAAAGCATTGTTTAGCCCATGACTGGCCTCTAGTTTCAAACAGGCTTAGCTTTTCAGAAGTTACTATGAATTCAATTCTACACACTTCTCTAGGATGACCTAATGTGAAAAGGCTGGATTAATTTTACTACTGCTTCTAGTTACTCAATTTCAAGATGAAGTTTTCACAATTCAGGAAGCTTTTACTGCCCTAGACATATCCATCTTGTGTAAGAAGGATCAGAGAGCTGTTTAAATCAGCAGCTGCATTTGCAGCCTCAGGATTTAACGCAAAACAAAGATTTTGGAGCATCCACGTACCCTAGAACAATGTTACACCACTTAAATGACCGATGTTGACAGCTTTACACAGCTCATAAAATATGAGCTAGTTTTAACTTCATTCCTTGCCTCTCCACAATTGCCAGGCAAACTTTTAAACCCCCCAACTTTGCAGCTGAAGATACAGACTGAATCAGAATGCAGCTTTTGGAGAGACAGCAGAAAACTGCAACCCTCATGTAATATGTGACCACCCGCAGATATCAGAGCTTCTGCACGTAACTTCAGACACTGTGTCTCATCCCGAGCAGCCTTTGAGATGGGGAGTGGGAAGGAAGACACAGCAGTTCTCTAATGAGGGCAGTAAGTCCTAATAACGTACACGGGAAGAGATTTATGAAGAAATTCCCAGTTCAAGTTGATTTATTACTGGAAAAAAAAAAAACCACAACAACTGACAAATCACATCAGCACAGGCAAAAATGGACAGTGTTGCAATTACTGTGTTGCAGTCAGTGCCGTGGGGGTGACGACAGCCACGCTGAACAATGCTTAGAAAAGAGGAAAAGAAGCAAGACTGACTGTGCCCCTTAAGCGCTGCTCGTTGGGCCAGACCAGATTATGTGACACAGGGATGTTCTTTAGTTCAAAGGTTCGTCAGAAGGTTGTGAAATCTCCTTTGACAGCTTCCAGAAACAAAAATACACTTGAGAAATACCCCATTGCCCCAGTTTCTCTCCCCAGTTACTAAACACATTGGAAGCCTTTATATAATGTATTGACACCAAGCTGCTTCGTGTAAAAACCATACTGGAAATAAGGAAAAGCACTGATGAAGGTAGAAGCTTCTGCTCTCCTAGGTTTAAAAAAATAAAAAAATAAAATACCAGTTTCCAGGTATTTCCTACTAGTATTATCCAAACCAATCCCCAGGACTCACCCTGCATTTCCTACCATTGCACATCTTTGTTCCAGTACAACTCTCTCACAAAGCAGCCTTGTAAAATATTTCTTTCTTCAGGGTCTTATACACACTGATCAGAAGTACAGCAGAACTTTATTCTTTGAATGATGAGGAGTATCCAGACTCAGGATTTGGATATTTGCTTATAAAACTTACTTTGTCCTGTTTTTTTAACCTGTCTTCGTACCTAAGCAGGGCACCAGTTTCATGTTACTGAAGGAGAAATGTTAGGATGGAAGAGATTTCCTGAGGACACTATTTGAGCAGGACACATTCCACAGTAAGACCACCTCAGAAACAAGATTTAGAACAATCCAAAAGGATTTATAATAATTATTAAAAAAAAGAAAAAAACTATAAAGGAATTAAGCTGCTGTCCCATGGCTTTACTCTTGATGGCTACTAGAACAGCCTTAGTGTTCTTCCTGCTGCTCCTACCACTTTCTAGAGGACACATGCGTTACCTCTGAAGCAGCAGTGAGTAAAGCCATCAGTTTTGAGGACAAGATGACAAACTACAAAACTCTGGGTGTTTTCCTTCAAAAATACCTGCAATTAGGGCACCAAAGACTTTAACCAAACTGCCTAAGTGAGTATTTTGTAACTCAAAACCAGAAGCACTGGGAAAGCATTCTCACCTGAGCTGTAATCTTTCAGTCGCAGGTCCTTCACAGGTGTCCCATCGGGCCCTCGGAAAGCGTTGAGAATCTACAGGAAAAATGAGATCCACTTCATCTCCAAAATCAAACCTCCAAGAGCAAGGTACTTGCTAATGAATGTTTCTCTCTCTCCAGGACTTCCTTTATTTCTAGGTTGACTTTGTTACAAACTGACACACTTTCCCGATTACGTTCGGGCAGTACCCAAGAACTGTTACTGAGTTTGGAGAAGTATTTTGGGGTTTTGTTTGAAGTGAGCTCCATTTACACCACAATTCAACTGTGCAAAGGTTTATGACACTGGTCTCAGCCAGACAGTTCACCTCTGATCCTTACTTGAGGTCAGAGATGTCCCACCCGCCTTTAAGAAGACCAAAGTACACGGGTGACTGTTCTGAGTCTTATCACCACCCTTTGAAGGACAAAGTTTCTGCCATGAGTTCTCCAGTATCAAGCCTCAGAAGCTGATCAACACAGCTAACCCTAGAAAAAAACTGCTGCATGTAGGGGTTCTCATGCCTGGAACTGTCACCAAACAACAACAACAACAAAATCTCTAAAACCCTAATTCAAAGTGGAAGATCTAGGAAGGGGAGCTTCTTTCATCTTGTAGCCTAGATCATTTTATTATTTTTTACTAAAACCAGCAGTAACATCTTTTCCAACTTTGTAAGATCTCCTTTAAGCAATTTCAAGCAACTAAGAACAAACAAGTTCACTTAGACACTACATGTCTTCTGAGCCCAAAATAGTAATAACAATATTTGGTATATATAAAGCAGTGATGAAGTAAGGCATGTTAAAGAGTCTGGAGTCAAGGCTTCTAGCTATCAACACCCCACATGCGACTGCAGAAAAACTCAGCACTTCCAGACCCCCCCAAAACCCAGAATAATCAGATAAAAGGTAACATTGCAGTGACTTCTAAATCTGGATTTTCCCCTGGGGAAAATGACAGACCATCTGATCTACATTAACCAGACTTAAAAGTGGCACCTTAGAAACCCTTGACAGAAGTTTTTCGATGAGAAACATCCCACTTACATCATCCTTTGTGGCAGTTTCAGGCACTCCTCCCAGCCGAATGAGCTTGCTTGGCTTCACATATTTGGGGCAGGTCCGGTAATCTTGGTCCTTGAGTTCACACAATCAAGATGATTTTACAAATCAGAGATGGTGGCTCACAAGGTACACCAGCAGTAACAAAACAAAGCAGGGGACAATTCAAAGGCAAGGGCCCATAAGCAGTCTGGCTCAAAGCTTTAACCCCTGGGTGAAGATTCAGAGAGCTCTGGAGTTCTTCACCTGCTCACCGAGCTGCACAGTGAGATCTACCTTCAGGAAAATGACACAGGCAAATCATCTCTCTTTGCTTTCCAGCAGTGGGGGATTCAAAATCAGTAGTAGTTATTCAAATTCAATAGTAGTTATTAACTCAGTAGTTATCGCTATCCTCAGATTTCCCAGTTAACTCTGAAGGAAAACAAAGCGAGCACAAGAACAGCTGTCCATAGGCCCACCCACGCCAGCAGCTTCTCTCTAGTAGTGCTCATAAGCAATATCCAGGAGAAAACAACAAAGTAAGTTCTTTGGTACACCACTTCTCCCTGACATCCTCCCTCTGCCTGGTCATTTCCAACTTGGGGACTTTCTGAACCAAATCTGGTTCCACATAGTTAGCAATTCTAATTTGCCAAACTGCACTCCTCTTGAGAAGAGAGTATTTCTGAGACAGAAAGGGTGCCCACTAAACAACCTGGAGCAGAGGACGATTTTGGAGAGGGGTGGTGAATTAGGATAGAACTGAAGTGGTGGGATATGGACAAAGACACCTCCCAGCTCCTTCCATTCTTTGGCCAACACGCATTTAACAGATCACCAATTGACAAAACCACCTACCTGAAGGCTCTTATAGGGCCTAGAATCTTTGCTGGGTTTTCCTTCTGAGAAGGACTTGCCATGTTCATAATCAAACATCTGGTTCCCTGGCAGCCGGTGGTCCACATCACGATACTCCATATTCCGGTAGTCTGTGTCTTGCCTTCCAAGGAAATCCAGGTCGCCTTCACCCTTTAACCCAAGATCAGAATCGGATCTTTGCTGCTCCACCCCAGAAAGTTGCTGCTGTTGCTGCTTGTTAGCAAAGGTCTGAGGTTGCTCCTCTTGGTCCTGAAGAGTAGGAAGAGGTCCACGGCTATTTTGGAAATTGTGTGAAGTGTCATCTTCAAGACCCAGTCCGAGGGATTCCTCTTCTCTGGCTGGTGCTTCCGAGTGTTGAAACTCTCCTTTTTGGCTATCAAAGGGAGTTCTATCTAGACCAAGTGCAGACTCGTCTCTCTTGCCAGTGCTTAAACCAGAGCCCTCTCTTTCTGCTAAAGGTACAGTAGATTGGTTGCGCCTAAAATCTACGAGGCTTTGATCCATGGGAGGCATTTCCCTGTCTGAAAAGTCCATGGGAGGAGCCACATCTCTGCTCCTAAAATCCTGATCAGACCGGGACCTGTGCCTATTTCTGAAGTCTGACGATGGTGCATTCCTGTTTCTGAAGTCCAAATCAGAGGTGCCCACACCCCTGAAGTCCAAATCAGGTACATCCCTATTTCTGAAGTCTGAATAGGAATGGTCTCTGCCCCTGTAGTCTAACTCAGACATGTCTCTTGCCCTGAAGTCTGAATGAGACCCATCTCGACCTCTGAAATCTAGATCATAAGACCCCCTTCCCCTGAAGTCTGAGGGAGGTTCATCCCTGCCTCTGTAATCCATGTTATGTGCTTCCCTGTCCCTGTAGTTCATACGGAACGTCTCCCTGTTCCTGTAGTCCCCTGAAGGAATGTCCCCACCCCTGAAGTCCATAGGGGGCCCTTCTCTCTCCCGGAAGTCTCCAGAGTACATATCCCTGCCCCTATACTCAGAAGGGGGTGGCTCCCTACCTCTGAAATCCATCTGAGACTCATCTCTGCCCTGGAAGTCAGATGGTGGGAAATCTCTGCCCCTGAAATCATGGTGGCCCTCCCCACCTCTGAAGTCACTACGTGGTCCATCTCTAGCTCCATAGCTGAAAGAAGGTTCCTCTCTGTTGGCAAACTGAGGATTGAGGATGCCTGAGAGTGCCTGGATATCAAAAGGAAGTGATTTTCTGCCAGAGAAGTTGCCAGAGTGTCTTTCTTGAGCAAGACTATCAAGGGAAGGAGGATATTCCCTGTTCCACCCGGGAGCAAACCTTTCTTCTTGGCTCCCACTGTAGAAATAAAGACAGTATTATTCATAACGTGCTTAGAGTCTGAAATCTACACAGCAGCACACTCTTCTCTACACTTTTATAGAGCTGTGTAACAGTCTAAGATCCGCAGAAGATACTGATGTTTGGCAGTTTAAGATGAGGCAGCATACGACAGATGTGTGAGAAAGTAAACTTGGGTGCTCCCATTTCAGCACAATTTCCAGAAGCACTCAACAGGGAATACCTGCAATATTAATGGGTTAATGATGGTAGCAATCCACACAGTCCTGCACTGCACACAGCTCTGCAGCTGTCCGAGGTGCCGGCAGCTGGTGTGTGAGGAACCCCACGAGCTTAAGCTCTCCGGGCAGTACGGAAACAACTACACTTACACGTCATCCTGAGGCACATGAAAGCAGAGGTTACCAAACAGGCTTTATTGACATACTACAAAGACTCATTTATGCTTCCTTGTGCTGGAGTCCAAACTGGCAAACTGCTGAAAGCCACCAGTTCAGACACTGAGGATGCCTCACAGGACTGTGCCAACAATCAACATCCAAGATGTTCCTGAGCTTGTGCCTCCAGATTGTCTTACACGGAGTTCACAACCCTAGAGCTGTGAGCTCTCCCAGGGTCTGCATAAAAACACTCAGGAAGAAGTTTCCTCTTAAGACAATTTTTCAAAACCCAATGAGGGCTTTTTTTTTTTTTTTTTGAGATGGAGCTACTTGATTTTTTGTTTAAGCAATGCTCCAATATATTTTTTAAAAAATAGAATAATCCAGAATCAACACATTTTAAAATAACACCAAATGCTACCCGAAGCAGTGGACATTTCCTTAGCAACTACTGCAAGTCATGCTGTACTTCGAGCTTCACTACAGAATCACTCACCACGATTAATTAAACCACACACAGATTTCCTAAGCTGCACGGTCCATTTCACCACCATGGACAACAGTAATTAAAACTTGGATCAAGGACAGCATTCCCCACCCAAGACACTAAAGAATTATGCCAATAAAATCCACTTAAAAAATCATCAGAACAGCACTATTGATATCATCACAAGACACAATCACTCCCTCATCAATACCATTAGGACATGTTCTGGAGGATACTGGTTTTCATCAGCCTTCTCGACACATTAGACAATTATTTGAAGCATTCTTATTGCAGACACCCAAGGTATGGCTCGAACAGTACCTTTATCACGCTGATATTCAAGGAACTGAGGTGCACACATAAGCAAAGGATGAAAGAACTATGCACAACAGAGGAAAATCTTTTGGTGGCTCCATTTTTATATCCCCAGCCCTCTTGCAGACACAGGGGCAAGTAACAACCAGAGCGACACAAAATAAGAGAAATATCGTGTTGTGCAGGTCAGCTGCACATGAATCTTTAGAACAGTTCCAGTTCAAAAACGCATTATGAAGGAGTATATGGAAATACAGAGTTTTTGCAAGGGCATGCAGCGACTGGACAAGGAGGAATTGGTTTAAACTGAAAGAGAGCAGGTTTAGATTAGGTATCAGGAAGAAATTCTTCCCTGTGAGATGGTGAGGCACTGACATAGGTTGCCCAGAAAAGCTGTGGATGCCCCATCCCTGGAAGTGTTCAAGGCCAGGCTGGATGGGGCTTGGACCAACCTGGGATAGTGGAAGGTGTCCCTGCCCATGGCAGGGGGTGGAATGAGATGGTCTTCAGGGTCCCTTTCAACCTGAACCATTCTGTGATTCCATGATATGTGGACTTATACTTATTAAACTCATGGAAAAAATTAAACTCTCAAAGTTTTCATAAAATCCTGTGTGATATCCTGCGCAAGGGAAGTGCCAGGATTTTTGAAATTATTTTCTTCTCTTACAGGTGTTAATATCACATAGCACCAAAAGCCATATGGCACATCATCACCTTAGCTCACAACAGCTAAACTAAGTATCACTAGGAAAGGTGGTGAGGAGAAGGAATAGAACTATTAAAAGCAGTTGTTGGTTAAAAAACTAAATTAAAAACTTCACAGAAATGCAGAAAGTTACACTGTCAATTAACTTGCCTGTTGTTTGGCAATCACACCTAGCTCCACATGGACCTCACAACTTCTACCAAAACAATAAACAGAGAGTTCCCCTGGCTTATTGTATTTAAGAAAGTTGCTGAAACAAACTGTACATTCAAGTGCTTACCGAAAAGACCCCATTCGGTTGCCTTGTCGATGGTCTCCCCACATTTTGACCTTGGTCTGGTAGGTTTCCAGAAATGGTTAATTCACTCTAGAAACACCCAGACGCCACAACCTGTCGAATAAACAACATGACAATAAGCTACAAGGCAAAGAACACATATCACGCGAGAAAAAACAATGCTGGTTGGAAGGGGGGGGAGTGTAACATCTGATAAGGATCCACAGATATACAAGACCCCACTTAGGCATGAATGAATTCAAGTGTCACGTTTCTCCACGTTCAAATTTGCAAGCGCCAAACGACTCCTGAAATCAAACTGTCGATATAGTGGGCAAACAATTTGATATCTGCTTTGATTAACATAGAGCTTTCCAACATGCTGTGCTGTCTGACACTATTTGGGGTGCAGATAGAAATGTGAGAACGCCAACCATCTACAAACAACAAGGACCGCAGCCGAACAACAGTTTGCAATTAATGTTTAATCCAAACTATTTTTGCCAGCAGCTCTTTGCTGTTCAAAGAAACGATCGCTACTACTGGTCTGCCATGGGGACCCTGCCCTCAGAAGTCTGTAGATAACAGAGGAGGCTTTGCCAATAAATCATGACAAGCACTGCTCTCCAACGCTGCCCTCATCAAGCTGAGTGACGCAAATAACACTTGCCTCAACAGAAATCTAAAATTTCATCCACTTCCTCCCACCAGCGGAGAAGGTGAGGATTTCCTGGCGATAACCAAAGCCAGGACTTGAAATAGGAAGTACTTCCGTCTTTTCCCCCCAAAAAAAGAGAAAAAAAAAAAAAAGAAAAAGAAGAGCCCCAGCAGAGCATGGAGCAAACTGAAGGAAAAGGCAACCTGACACCCTCAAACGTGCTCTGGCCCATCCAGCTGCAGTGGTGCAAGAGGGTTGCCTGCCATGCCACCAGAGCAAGGTTGGGGCTCCAAGGCAGGATTATTTAACACCAGAGGTTCAGGGCACAGAGGACAGCAGGGACAGTCACCACCAGGCCTGGCTAGAGCAGCTCACACCGAAGAAAAGCACACAAACTTCCTGTTTATTCTCATTTCCAAAGGTCAGCAAAGCTGGTTGTGACAGACCTCACAGCAGGGAGTGATCCCACACAGGGAGCTGATAGCCTGTGCCAAGGAGCTGAGGGAGCTGCCCTGCCAAGAGGGGGTATCCGCTCCTGCCGGGGTCCATCGCCCGCCACGGAAGGCTCAAGTGAGAGCCAGGAATGGCCTCAGAAACCAAGGGTGTGGAGGCTGAGGAAGGCAACCTGTGCAACCTACCCAGATCCATTCCCCCCAGCGCCATTTCCAAAGGAACAGGTTCATTCAGGTGGCCACTAAAGCCCAAGAGGTCTGCTCATGTTTTACGTGGTTCCCCATGCAACAACAGCCTCCCTGGTCCCAGGATTCCTTCCGTAAGTTCTATCATATTTTCTTACTTGGAGGTGAATGTAAGAGGACCAAGACCACACCCTGCACGGCGAGGACAGGCAAAGGGAGATGGTTATGGCAGTAACCATTACAGCTGGTTGCCACCAGCCAGTCCTTTCATCCATGAACTTTTGCAGCCTGCAGACTTGGCGTTTCTTGTTCTTCCCTTCTGGGTTTCCTCCCCCACTCCAGTTCTCATTAAGTCAACAACCTCACTGATGCTTAAAAAAAAACAAAAATAAAATCCCTTGCCAGCTGGGAACTGTTTAGACATAATATTGAAATTATCAGACGGGGAAAAAAAAAATACCACTGGACAGATATCAGGCCTGGCACAGATCCACCAAGCCATGCAGCAGCCTCCGTGGGTGTGAGGTCATGGTTCAATAACACAGGCAGCCACACTGGCTCCAACAGTCCCTGCTCAGCCCGATCTGCTCCCCCCGCTCTGCCTTTGGCAATGCACAGGGTGTAAGTTGTGCCAGCTTGTGCTTTTCTGGGTCTGCACCACGGATGACCCTCGGAAGAGAGTTATATTTAACCCAGGTCACTCCAGTGATACGCTTTACCACACAGCCCCACAAACCAAGGTGACAGCAAACTGCAGGACAGGGACAGAAGGGCCTTAGCCTGGCTTCAACCGATGCCAAGATCTCCTCAAGGTGGGCCTTGCTACAACTGCTCCAAAAAAAGCACACTGTGATGAGACACCATGAGGATTCACCCTTCTGCCACGGGCAGGTAAGTGCCAGCTCAGCTCCCACCTCCCAGCTCGCAGGGAGATGCTGGGAGACAGCTCAGTGGGAGTGAGGCTGTTTCCAAGGACACCCCAATAGAGCCTGGGGCTGGGGCCAGGACAAGAGCAAAGCACAGAAAAAATCCACCACTGTGCGCAGGGAATTGTGCATCAGTTGGTTCTGTCATACTCTGGTCACAACCAAGTGTCTGAGGGGTGGCATGGAAGGGTGCTTCAAACAGTGACACAGCCTGATCCAGTCACGGGAAGAGCCCAGACTGACAGCTCTTTAGGACAATAATGAGCTGTTACAATTACACTGAACGTTGTTCAGGAGGGCAGATATTCATCACCTTTCCCTCCTCCTATCCCAGCTGGCTCTACTCCCTGGTGGCAAAGCCTTGGCTGCACTGAAGATAGAGGAGGCACAACTGAAGGAGGGGAAGCACTTTTGTGGTTTTAGTTCCTCCAACAACTAGAGGTTCTGCAACTCCCCCAGGAGAGTCAAGTGGAGCTCTGGATGCTCCCTGGCAATTACACCCAAGGACTTCCCCAGGACCGTGCCCCTGCCCTCCCCAGCACACCCTCAGACAGCTCTGGGAACACTCCTCATTCCGCTTCCCAAACTACGTGTGCCAAGCCTTACAGCAAACTCTTGGATCTCTTATTCCAATTTACATACTGCCATGGGAAAATAATGGCATTGTACATAGGAACTGTGCAGCTGAGCCAGACTAAGCAACTTGTCTTCCTCAGGACTAATTACAGACTTCTGGCACGGGGCAGAGTTCGAAATGCCAGCACAGTCCTTGAGCATCTCCTCACCAACTTATATCCAACTTCACACCTTTGTTTTCCATATCTGGGGGGATAAGGGGGGTAACTAGTGATGGACTGGGTGAAGTGAGGTTTCAAAGAGGTGCTAATTTCAGAAAAACACTCTGATATTCACAGCTTCCCTCCAAACAGATTTTGCCAAGAGGAAATCCAACAGGATTTTTTTCAAGAACTGCACAGGAGAACAGAGGAAGCAATTTGCTGTGGAACAACCTTCTGCATCCAGTAAAGTTTCTGTGAAGCTGAAAAAAGGAAAAGGCCTCTGTGAAATTCAAGTACTGCAGAAGGTACAAAAGAAAACATTTCCCTTGGGGGGACTGCAAGAAGCCGAGACAGCCAATTATATCCAATGTTAAAGTTGGAGGTCCCTAATTCAGAGGAAGTGTTAAAAGCACATCACTGAAATCTGAAAGTGAAGGGAGAGGGAACCTTTCTGACTCTCATGGGTGTCAGGCTGGATGACTTTAATCAGAAAAGGGGAAGTGTATGTTCTTGAGCTGTATGATGCTTCTTGAAACGTGTATTAGAGACAATCAGGTGAACTTCTAACACACACATGTCCCCATTACTATCCTGACCTTGCATGTCCCAAAGGACTTAGTGAGCCCGTTCCCAGCTAGGGAATGCTGGGAGAGACTCTCACACCTATCCCTGCTGGGATAGGACAGCAGATTCCACCTCCCGCAGCATTTCCAGAAGTATCACCACACATCAGCAGCAACACTAGACTCGTGTAGTGCCAGAGCATGAGAGGTCACTGCCATCACTCCCAGACACCGCTTTACTTACAGCCCAAAATCCCATTTAGCCCATCCCTGGGGATTACATCAGCTAACACAGAGCCCCCATCAGCTCCTTCTGCATCCCGGCATGAATCCAGCCCACTTCTGTCTGTCCATCCTTTTTACAACCACGAGCGTACAGAGACAGAAACACAAGTGCCCCGGTGCAAAAAAAAAAAAAAAAAAAAAAGGCTTAATTCTGATCAGGGCCCCAGAACAACAGGGAGATACCCAGAAACACCGCGACATCTGACAGTGACATAGGCGGCAGACCCCAACATTTCCACGTGGGGCCGAGCTTCCCAACCCCACGACCCATATCCCACAGGGGTGTGGGGTCCTGATGAGGACACGGAGCCTGCAGCGCCCAGCTGCGGGCCCACAGCGCCAGAAGCTGATGCCCCAGACCCCGCAGCGGGGCCGCCCCCAGCCCCAGCCCATCCCCGCACCGCAGGTGACCCCAAAACAGCCCCCCGCGCCACGCTCACGGGCTCCAGAGCCTCCCCCCCTCTACCCGGGACAAGCGCACCCCGGGAGCCTCTCGGGACTGCCCCGCCCCTCTCACCACGCTAAGCGAGCCCCCCTTTCCCCAGGGCACCCCCTTTACCCCCGGGCACCCCCCTCACCTCCTGCTGCCGCTCCGCCGCTCCCGCCGCGCACAGGCCCCGGCGCCGCCACCGCG
This sequence comes from Empidonax traillii, assembly GCF_003031625.1. NCBI lineage: Eukaryota > Metazoa > Chordata > Aves > Passeriformes > Tyrannidae > Empidonax > Empidonax traillii. The sequence goes on from NW_020955380.1 coordinate 1,375,466, forward strand.
AGAGCCCGGAACTTCCGGACCCCCTCCTGGAGCGCGGGCGAAGAGGGGGATGCTGGGAATTGCAGTCTCAGTCGCCCAGACCCGGCCGCCCCCTCTCGGCCGTGGAGGAGGAGGGCGTGGACTGCAACTCCCGTGATACCGCTCGGCGCGCACCGCCTACAAGCCCCATGATGCCGCGCGGCGGGTCGCCGCGATGGCCGGGGTGTCGCCGCGGTCGGGGCCGGGACCGGGGGTAGGGCGGGAGGCGACCGCCCGCCGCCGGCCCCTGGCCCTCCTCCGGCCCGCCTAGCCCGTGCCCGGGGGGCTGCGGGGCGGCCCCGGGAGGAGCCGCCGAGGTGGGTCCCTACGCGTTGTCCTTTGCGGGGGGTCCCGGGCCTGGGTCGTGTCGGGGCTGTGGGAGCGGTGACACCTCAGCGCTGGGGGGTGGAGGGTCGGGGTGGGTCCGCGCTGGCCCGGGGGAGGATCCTGGGGTGAGCCTCGCCACCGGAAAGGTCAGTAGAGTGTGGGGGAGAGGTGAGGACGGGGCCCTAACGTGCTCCCCAGAACCCTCCAGGGCTGTCACAGGCTCCCCCAGGGCAGGACGGAGCTCTGACCAGCTCCCCAGCACCCTCCAGAGCCGTCCCAGGGTTCTGGGGAGAGGGTCCGGCTCCACTAGGTGAGGACGGGGCCATAATCTGCTCTAGAGCTGTCACAGGATTTTGGGGGAGCTCGGGCTCCCTCGGGTGCGGCGTTACCTGGTGCTGGGTTTGGGAGCAGGAGGTGTCCCGGAGCCCAGGGCAGAGCCGGCGCTCAATGAACTTCCCCCCCAGCCAGTTTCGGAGGCACAGGCTCCCAGCCAGCCTGCCTGCCTCCTGTTGCTTTCAGTTGTGCTCGCTTTTGGGCTTGTTTTCCCCCGGGGAAGGAAGGAAGGAGCTGGGCTGAAGGCACGGCCGGCCCTGCCCGGGAGGGCTGGGGCTGTAGAGGACACCCGGCTCCTGGGGACGCCATCTGTGCCGGCTTAGCAGGAGTGTCATCAGCCTGGTCCCATCGCAGCCACCTAATCCAGGCCAGGGAGGGTCATAAAACCCGCCCTGTGCAAACATGAGGCCTCTGGGATCGAGGGTGTGCAGGACCTGCCCCATCCAGGGCCCAGTCCCTTCCCCCTTGCTGCCAGGACCGGCACGGGGAGGCTGAGCGGCTTTCATGGGGGAAATTGGGGCCAAGCCTGGATGAAAGGTGCCGGGGCCACAGAACTGGAAAGAGCTGGGGCTGCGTGAGAGAGGAAATCCTGCTGGATTAGAGCAGCTTTCCTGACGTCTCACCAGGGCTCGGTGCTGCCTGCTGAGCCAGCAGGATCAGGCCGTGGGTGCTGCCATGGCCCTGCTGGACAGCAGAGCATTTCAGGACTCGCTGTGAGAGTAAGGGGACACAGGGGTGACACTGTGGGTCACACACAGGTCCTGCCCCGAGGAATGGCTGCGGATGTCCACAAGAAGAAGAGCTGGGAAGTGCCCAATGGGTCCCTGGCGCCAGGAGATGGGCAGCACACGGAGCGATCCGAGAGCCCCACGCCGGGGCTGGCGCAGGGCACAGAGCCAGGTATTGGGTGCAACTTGACCTGGGGGGAGAGAAGGGGGGGGAAAAGCAGGTCCTCAGGCGGGCTGGGCCCTCTGCAGCCCCTCAGGCAGGAGGAAACAGGCCCACTGGCAACTCCCCACGAGCAGGACCTGCCCCCCAGGGTGCTGCAGGATGGGGAGAGGAGGCAGGTCCTTGTCCTCTTTGCACCCTCTGCCCAGCATGGGGGACACATGGACAGATGCTGCATGGCCCATTATTCCAGGGGCGGGCCAGGAGGGAGCCATGTTCGTGCACACCCGCTCCTATGAGGACCTGACGAGCCCCGAGGACGGGGCGGCCGCGGCGCGGAGCCCAGAGGAGCGGCGGGGGGAGCCGGGGGAGCAGAGCAGCATGGAGCAGATCAGCAAGGACTTCAGCGAGCTGAGCACGCAGCTCACGGGCATGGCCCTCGACCTGGAGGAGGAGATGAGGCCGGGCAAGGAGGGGAAGCTGGAGCAGTCCCCGCAGACCCCCCGGCGCGACTCGGTGCTGTTGGGGAAGGAGGAGGAGGACGTGACCATGGACGCCTGGCGCATGCACCGCAAGCACGTCTTCGTGCTGAGCGAGGCGGGCAAGCCCGTGTACTCCCGCTATGGCTCAGAGGAGGCCCTGTCCAGCACCATGGGCGTCATGATGGCCCTGGTGTCCTTCCTGGAGGCCGAGAAAAATGCCATCCGGTCCATCCATGCAGGTACAGCCCTGGTGGGGGGAATGGGATGGGGGGTTCACGACCTGCCTGTCCATGTGCCTGCTGCCCTGGGCCACGTTAGCTGTCCCCAGGGGCAGATTGGTGCCAGGGGGAGAGCTGTAGCCCTGGGAAGCCAGGCTTACAGGTCTGTCCCTGGCCCCCTCGGGGACTCCCTCCCAAGCAGATGGCTACAAGGTGGTGTTCGTGCGGAGGAGCCCGCTGGTGCTGGTGGCAGTGGCGCGCACCCGGCAGTCGGAGCAGGAGATCGCCCACGAGCTGCTCTACATCTACTACCAGATCCTGAGCCTGCTCACCTGGACCCAGCTCAACCACATCTTCCAGCAGAAGCAGAACTATGACCTGCGCCGGCTCCTGGCCGGCTCCGAGCGCATCACCGACAACCTGCTGGACCTCATGGCCCACGACCCCAGCTTCCTGATGGGTGCCGTGCGCTGCCTGCCCCTGGCTGCCAGCGTCCGGGATGCCGTCAGCAGCAGCCTGCAGCAGGCCAAGGCCAAGAGCCTGGTCTTCTCCATTCTCCTGTCCGGGAACCAGCTGGTGTCTCTTGTGAGGAAGAAAGATCAGTTCCTTCACCCCATTGACCTCCACCTGCTCTTCAACCTCATCAGCTCTTCTTCCTCCTTTCGGGAGGGTGAAGCCTGGACTCCTATTTGCCTCCCCAAGTTCAACTCCAGCGGCTTCTTCCATGCCCACATCTCCTACCTGGAGCAGGAGATGGACCTGTGCCTGCTGCTGGTCTCCACGGACCGTGAGGACTTCTTCACCGTGTCCGACTGCAAGCGGCGCTTCCAGGAGCGGCTGCGGCGGCGCGGGGTGCACCACGCCCTGCAGGAGGCCCTGCGCACCCCCTTCTACAGCGTCGCCCAGGTGGGCATCCCCGACCTCCGGCACTTCATCTACAAGTCCAAGAGCTCTGGGCTCTTCACCAGGTGAGGCCCCGGGGAAGCAGCAGGCTGAGGCTGTGGCATGTGGAATGGGCCAAGCCTCTTCTCCAGGGGGCTAACGGGGTGCTGTGTTCCTGCAGCCCTGAGATTGAGGCTCCCTACGTGCAGGAGGAGGAGAAGGAGAGGCTCTTGGGGCTCTACCAGTACCTGCACAGCCGGGCCCACAACTCTTCACGGCCCCTGAAGAACATCTACTTCACGGGTCCCCGAGAGAACCTCCTAGCGTGGGTAAGGCTGTCAGTGGGCTTTGGGGAGCCTGTCTTTCCTGGTCTTGTGTGGCAGGAAAAGGGCGTGGTGGCGGGACACATCACCAGCTCCATGGTCCCCTGGGAGGCCCCCAGCCTGTTTTAGGGGTGAGCTTGCCCCAGTGTGAGGGAGGGACGGGCAGGGATAGCAGCAGGAGCTGCAGATGAATTTCGGCACCAAGGGCTGTGCCATGTGCAGTCATGAACTCAGTGCTGTGGAGAAAACCCACTCTGGGGGCAAACTCTGGGGTTTGGCCCTCCCATTTCTGAGCAAATCAGATGCCACCCATTTAGGGTACCACCTCATGTCCCTGCACTGGAGCCCCTGTGCCTATTCCCAGTAGCTCGTGAAGATGCAGTGCCAGCTCCAAGTGGTGCACAGTCCTGTTCCCAGCATGTATCCCATTCCTTCTCCCAGGTAACCAACGCCTTTGAGCTCTATGTATGCTACAGTCCCCTGGGGACCAAGGCTGGTGCCATCAGTGCTGTCAACAAGCTCATGAAGTGGATCCGCAAGGAGGAAGACCGACTCTTCATCCTCACACCCCAGACGTACTGATGGGCATCACCCAGGGTGTGGTGCCAGCTGGGAGAGCCCCCGCTGTGCTGGGGAGCCCATTCCCAGGGATTCCCAGGCCATGTGTCCGGGGGAGAGGGCGTGGTGGGACCCCAGAGCACAGGGAAACCCTCCCCATGGGACTGTCCGACCTGGATGTAAGAGATGGGGTGCACGGGGGAAGGGAAAGGAGCGAGCAGGACTTTCTCAACTACAGGCAGTGCCCCAGCTGGGGGGCTGCCCTTCCTCTGTGGTCCCCTGGCTCTGTCCCTGGAGTGGGGCTGCTGGGACCTCGGGCTGCTGGAGGGGAGCAGAGGAGCAGAGCCCCCGGGTCCTGCTGCCTGTGCCTGTGTCTCCTCTGGCATCCTGTGGCTGTGCCAAGGGTGGGGGTCCCCAGGGGAGAGGTGGCAACGCTCAGGAGACCCCAATGCTGCTGTGCCCGCAGATGGCGGGTGACACCACCCAGGCAGGGGACAGGGCTGGCCTGGGGCACACACTGCTCTCCCTGACCTGGGGGAGCTGGACCCTCCAAGTGCCAGGGATTCTCTGGCAGTCCCATTGCAGGTTTGCCCCCTTGGCATCTGTATGAGCCCTGACCCTTCTCACTGTGGCTGTGGAAAGGATGTCCCTGGGGATGCTGGCAGGCAGGGTGGGTCAGCCTGCCTCAGCTGGGGCAGCAGGGTCCTGCCCACCTCCCCATGGGGACACAGAGCAGCTCCAGAGAGATCTGGGGTGCCAAGGTGTCCATCAGGGTGCTTGTGGGCTCTTGCTGGCTCTGGGTAGTGAATCCTAAAGGGGCAGCTCAAGCACAGCCCCTTGGAGACCCCGCTGGCACAGGGCCCTGGTGCCCCCCAGCCCAAGGAGGGTCTTCCCCTTGGCACAGGAGCACCTGCCCCCAAACCCAGCCCCTTGAGCCAGTTATGCTGAGCTTGCTGCACAGGGGCCACCTCCTCCCCAGACATCCCCAGGCACTGGTGTGGGGCTGAGTGTCTGTGAACGGCCCCACTCCATTTTTTGGGGCTGTCTGGGTAGTCCTGGGGCAGGTGTTTGAGGATGGCACTCTGACAGCAAGGGAGCTGGGAAGAGCCCGGCAGGGCTAGCGCAGGGATCTGCTCCTGTGTTTATCCTCCTGCCAGAGTGTAATCGCTTGTCTTTGCTCATAAACATTATATGGACCCTAAGTCAAGACTTGTCGCATTCATTTTTGTCCGCTGGAGTGGGGGAATGACCAAGCTGAGGGGAAGTTTGGTTCAAGATTGCATACGGTTCAGTCCAGCCCTGGGGACCCGCTGGGAGCCAGGAAAGCTGGCCGGGAGCGGCGTGAGGCCGCCGGGGCTGTGCTGGCAGAGGGCGGCGCTGGCTGGAGGCTGGGAGCGGCGAAATCCCCGGGCTGAGCTGGCCAGGGCCAGCTCATGTCGAAACTGAGCCGAGAGGCGCAGCCAGAGGAAGGAGCTGTTGAGTAAGGCCCAGGGCCAGCGGAACTGCCGGGCCTTGCACAACGCGGGGCGGGAGCCTGGGAGGGCTGGGACTGGCCAGGTGGCAGGGGCAGGAGGGCCCCTTTTCGGAGTGTTCAGGACCAAAGTTCTCGGCTGCGTGAGGCAGCGCCCTGCTCAGCTGAAGGAAAAATCCACGTGCCAAGGGACCCGCAGCCCCAGGGTCCGAGGGCAGCAGGGCACTTGGAGGGCAAATCCACGTATGGACCGGGATGTAAAGCATCTTCCTGCATCCCTGGAAGTGCAGTGCTGGCACTTCCTGCCACCGCGGGCAGCTGAGGAGGAAAGGGACATGAGAAACAGAGCGGGCACAACAGAATTAACCCCCACTGCTGTCCTCGCAAAGCTGTGGCTGCCTCAGCCCTGCTCCTGCTTCCCGGCTTGGAACCACGGTGCTGAGCCTGCCACACCCCCCAAAGGCTGCCGCGTTCGCCTGGAAGCGAGCAGCAAACGCGGTGCCAGAGTGGGAGCTTTGGGGAAGTGGCAATTTCGATTCCACGTGTCAGGGTGTCGACCTGTGGCATGGGGACTGGAATCTGTGGCCGAGGGTACCGACATGCAGGATCCCACCCGTGCCCCGGGATGCCGGCAGCCGCCTCCCAGCCATCCGACGGCCACCCCGACCTGCGGTGGGCACCCCAGGCGCCGTGCCTGCTCTGTCCCCGCGTCCCGATCAGAGGCCCCTGCTCCCACCCGTTTCCCTCTCGGGCACCGTGCCCACCCACGTCTGTCGCCCCGAGGTGCCCAGCGGGCACTCCGACATGCGTGTTCCCCTGGGCACCCCCGTATCCCCGGGCTGCGTGTGGCGGTGCCGCCCTCGGGGAGCCCCGGGCGGTGCGGGGGCAGGACCCGCCCTCCCTGTCCCGCCCCGGCCCGTCCCACCTCGCCTCTCCGTCCCGGCCTCGCTCCACTCCGCTGGCCCTGCCCTGGCACGGCACGGCACGGCACGGCAGCGCCCAGGTGAGCGCCGCGCCGCCTGGCACCGCGGGATCGGACCGCACCGCACGGACGGGGGGGTAGGGAGGCAGCCGGACCTAACGAGGACTCCAGACCCGGTGAGCCGCGGTGGGGCCGGGGGTGGAGAGTGGGGATACGTCGGGGTCCCTCTCTCGGGAGGCTGGTGGGGCCTTTGTCCCAGTCCCGCGGGGATCCCCTGTTCCCGTTGCTGTCCCGGGGGGCTGGCAGGGTGATGCCTCAGTTCCCGGGAGAGATCATTGCAGGGCAGAGATGCCCCAGGGTGACAGGCGGGGTCTGGAGGTGGCAGAAGGCAGGATTTGCCCCAGTGTCACAGGGAACTTGGCTTCACCTGCCCCTCACAATATTTGGGGAGAGGTTTGGTGTGGCTGATCCTCCCCTGGCAGCACCCCTCATCATCTGGCCCCTGGAGACATCAGCACACCCGGCTGTGGCAGTGCCCAGGGTCCTTGCCTAAAAGCAGTGGGTAAAATCCTTCCTCCTTTATTTTGGCAGATGCAATGGTAGCCCATCCTCTGTTTGTCCTGACGCCACTGGGTGCTGAGCACTGTCAGTAACCCCACAGCAGTGGCACTGCTCAGCATGGGCCTGTTGTGCCTCCTGTGCCTTTGGCTGGTGCTCGCCCTGGCCCCTCTGGGTGCCGGTGCCTGGCAGTGCCCCCCCATCCCATACAGCTCCACTAGGAACTTCTCTGTCCCCTACACGCTGCCCAGCCTCGACGCCGGCAGCCCCATCCAGAATGTTGCCGTCTTTGCCGACTCCGACGGCGCGGTCGCCATCTTTGTGGCCGTCCGTAACCGCATCCTGCTGGCCAGCGCCGAGATGCGCCTCCTCTCCGTCCTTGTCACCGGCCCAGTGGGTAGTGCCAAGTGTGAGATCTGTCGCCTGTGCCCAGCCACCACAGATGGCCCCGAGGACATGGACAACGTCCTGCTGCTGCTGGACCCGCTGGAGCCATGGCTGTACAGCTGTGGCACAGCACGGCACGGGCTGTGCTACCAGCACCAGCTGGAGGTGCGGGATGGGAAGGTGGCCATCACAGCCACAAACTGCCTGTACTCGGCCACGGGCAACAGCCCCACATTGTGCCCTGACTGCGTGGCCAGCCCCCTGGGGACCAGTGCCACCGTGGTGGCCACCTCCTACGCCTCCTTCTTCTACCTCGGCTCCACCATCAACAGCAGCGTGGCAGCCCAGTACAGCCCACAGTCGGTGTCTGTCCGCAGACTGAAGGGCACCCTGGACGGCTTTTCGGGTGATTTCCAGTGGCTGACGGTGCTGCCACAATACCGCGACAACTACACCATCCACTATGTGCACTCCTTTGCCGACGGGGACCACGTCTACTTCCTGATGGTGCAGCCGGAGCGGCCGGGCTCGCCCGTGTACCACACACGCCTGGCACGGCTCAGCACTCATGAGCGCGACCTCCGCCACTACCGCGAGCTCGTCCTCGACTGCCGCTTTGAGTCCAAGCGCCGGCGCCGGCGGCGCAGCGGCGAGGAGGATGCCGAGCGGGACATTGCCTACAACGTGCTGCAGGCAGCCCACACCGCCCGCCCTGGTGCCCGCCTGGCCCGTGACCTCGGCATCAACGACACCGACACGGTGCTCTTCGGCGCCTTCGCCGAGAGCCAGCCGGAGAGCCGGATGCCACAAGAGAACTCGGCTGTCTGCGCCTTCCCAATCCGCCTCCTCAACCAGGCCATGGAGGAGGGCATGGAGAAGTGCTGTGGCATCGGGCACCAGCCTCTGCTGCGGGGGCTCAGCTTCTTCCAGCCAGTGGAGTACTGCCCGCACAACGTGAGTGCTCTGCCCCGCACCGCATCCGGCCCGAGGGGCCTGGGGGTCGGCTGGACTGTGGGGAGAAGGGGACAGCATGCTGGGAAGCGCTGATAGAGCAGGGTGGATGGTGGGGTGGGGTAGGGCAGGGGGAGAGCAGCGTCACCCAGGTGTGAGTCAGCCCAGCAGCCACCCACCACCTATTGCAGGGGCCGTTGTGCTCCAGCAGGCCCAGCTACACCGAGGAGACAGGGTGCTGATGGGGATCTGGTTGAACTCCCCACCTCACAAACATGTGTCCCAGCACATGGGCACATTGCTGCATGCCCTGCACCGGGCTAGCAGTCCCTCTCCTGGTGTGGCCTCCCCAGAAGCACCGATTCCAGCCCCCGTGGTGACTGTCCCTGGATCCCAGCCAACCTCTCCAGCTTGTTTATGTGGAGGAGGGACAGGGAAGCCGCAGGGCCTCCGTGGTTCCCAGAGTGGATGTGTGAGGTGCTGTGAGGTGCTGGCTGCTCCTGCCTTGTCCCCTGGGCTCAGCCACCGCCTTCTCTGGGCAAATAAACCACAGGCGGAAGTGCAATTAGTCACCGGGGTTCCTCGTCTGCCGCAGCCGCGGGGCAGGAACACCGTGTCCCAGGTACAAGCCCCGGCATGGCCAGGACACAAATGGGTGGGCGCCCCAGCAGGGCCCCCTCATCCCAGCACGTGACACTAGTTTTGGTATTCTCAGCCTGGAGCAAGGTGCAGCCAAATCCCCTCCTCTTCCCACATGGAGCAGACAGCTCACTGCCGCTGACTCACTCTGCAGCAGGGCGAGCCCAGGGGGGACCATCCCCGTTCACGGGGGGTGTCCAATGGGGACGTTGTGGCTCCTGGTGTCCCCTTTCAGCCTCACCCCCCCACCGAGCTCCAGGGGTCAGGGAGGGCTGGGGTTGGGGTGTGCATCCCATGGTGCCGGAACCCGATAAACACATCCAGATGGAGTGGGAGGGGAGGGCAGGATCTGACGGCACACAGGGGTTGAGGGAGTGGCTGCGGATGTGGTTTTTTCCCCCAAAATTTTCCCAGCCTAGAGGGGAACTTGGGCAGTCTAATGCTGCCCCAAAATGTCTCACAGCTGGAGCTGGTGCCCACCTGTGAGGGTGTAGGGAAGTCGGGTTGCCAGAGCCAGTTTCAAGGCACCCACCCCTTGCTTGGCTGTAGGTGAACCTCTCAGCACCAGTGATAAACACCAGCTGCTGGGACCAGCCCACTCTCGTTCCCGCCGCCTCCCACAAGGTGGACCTGTTCAATGGGCAGCTGACCGGGGTCCTCCTCACCTCCATCTTCGTCACTGCCCTGGGGGATGTCACTGTGGCCCACCTGGGCACAGCAGAGGGACGCATCTTCCAGGTGAGATGAGGGGCTAGGTAGGGTGGGGGTCCCAGTGAGCCGCGGGGTGCACTCAGCCCCACACTCTGCCCCACTGCAGATGGTGCTCCAGCGCTCCAGCTCCTACCTCCTGACCTTGGCCAACTTCTCCCTGGGGGAGCCGGGGCCGGTGCAGGGTGCCATGGGGTTGCAGAGCCACTCGCTGTTCTTCGCTGCAGGCACCAAGGTGAGTGGGGGGCCTGGGGGAAGTAGGACGGATGCTGAGCCCCACATGCCCCCCTCACCTCCACTCTCCATCCCCAGGTGTGGCGCCTGAACGTCACCGGCCCCGGCTGCCGCCACTTCTCCACGTGCCAGCGCTGCCTGCGTGCCGAGCGCTTCATGGGCTGTGGCTGGTGCAGGGGTGGGTGCACGCGCCGCCACGAGTGCACCGGCCCCTGGGTCCAGGACAGCTGCCCACCCGTCCTCACCGACGTAGGTCTGCGCCGCCGTCCCCCTGCTCCCCACAGCTCCCGTGCACTCGGGCGGGGAGGGAGGTGGCAAACGGGGTGGCGTGTGGTAGGACTCCCTCCCCATGATGGGTGTTGTGTCCCTCAGGGAAGGGGCTTTCTGGACCTGCAACCATCACTGGTCAGGGCTCTCAGTGTCACGCGTGCTTCTCCCACAGTTCCACCCCCGGAGCGCCCCGGTGCGGGGTCGGACACGGATCACGCTCTGCGGCATGACCTTCCACTCCCACTGGGACCCTGACCCCAGCCGCAGACCCCCTGGTGCCTACCGGGTGGCAGTGGGACAGCGAGGCTGCACTGTGCTGCCGCAGGAGAGTGGGAGGTACAAATGTGTGCCGGTGCTGGGAGGGAACAGCGGCAGAGAGGGTTTGGGGGCTGTCCCCTGGCCTGGCCTGACCCCCATCCCTGCCCTGCAGACCCCCGCCCACCTCCCGGCGCAAGGAGTTTGTGAATGTGCTGGTGTGTGAGCTGGAGCCGGGGGGTCCAGCAGCGGCGAAGGGCCCGGCCAACGTGGTGCTCACTGTGGAGGAACCCACTGGACCCTCTGGCTTCCATGTCCAAGGCTCTGCCACCCTTGGTGGCTTCATCTTTGTGGTATGATCCTGCACTGGCAGTCACCCCAGCTGCCCCCTGGCAGGGTTTGGGGGGTTTGGATCACCCCCCCACCCATTCCACTGATCCCATCTCTGCTCAGGAGCCACACATCAGATCCCTGCACCCCCCGTTTGGCCCCCGGGGGGGTGGCACCCACCTCTCACTCCATGGCACCCACCTCTCTTCAGGGAGCAGCTGGAGGGTGATGGTCAATGGCTCTGAGTGTCCCCTGAACGGGCAGCCCAGGTATGCCCCTGCCCTGCCCCCACCAGCAGGCGCAGTGGGGTCCCTGGCAGGGGAACCAGCACTGGGAACCCCTGCAGTCCTGCTGCCCCTCCCAACCACAGCTGCTGCATCCCCAGTGACAACGGGACAATTCAGTGCACGGCTCCCACTGCCAGTGGCCTGGGCGCAGCCTTGGTGGCCCTGTGGATAGATGGGGAGGCATTCCCAGCTCCCTTGCCATTCCAATACCGCCCTGACCCCTCTGTGTCGGCCATCATCCCCAACTGCAGCTATGAGTAAGTCCATTGGCTCCCTTCCCTTGGGTGGGGGGACATTCCTGGCTTCCCACTGTGCTGGCTGGGCTGGATGAGCTGCTGGGGATCGCATGCACCCCAGGCACCACACACACCTTGGGGACCACGTGCACCCCAGGGACCATGTGCACCCTGGGGATGATATATACCCTGGGGTCCTGATCCCTGCCCACCATAGGGGCTCGATGCTCACTATCATTGGCACCCACCTGGACTCTGTGTATCGGGCCAAGATCCGCTTTGAAGCCAGAGGCGTGACTACCAAAACCACAGTAAGCACCTGGGTGGGAGCCCATCACCCCCTAGCCCAGCCCTGCCCACCCCAATCCCCTGGTGGGCATCATTCCGTGCCAGTGCCCAGCATCCCCCTGCCTGCAGGAGTGTGAGGACCCGCTGGCACCGGAGCGGCTGCTGTGCCACAGTCCAGCCTTCCCCTTAAAGAGCAAGCCTGAGGCGGCGCTGGGGAACTTGAGCGTGCTGCTGGATGGCGCTGACGGCCGCTGGCTCTTCCACCTCCACTACTACTCCCAGCCCAAGTTCTTCCCCTTGAAACAGGAGGGCCGGCACTTCCGCCTCAAGCCTGGCGATGATGAGATCGAGGTGCACGTACGTGGGGCAGTGTGGGGTGAGCCAGGGCAGGGGGTCCCACCGCCAGGACCCCCAGGCTTAGGGCTCTGTGTCTGGGCAGCAATTGGGCCTGAACGCCTTGGCCACCTGCATGAACATCACCATGACAGTGGGGGGCCGGGACTGCCACCCCAACGTCCTGATCAATGAGGTGACGTGCCGCCTGCCCCGGGAGCTGTACCTGCCCCCTGCTGGGGCCCCCGTGGAGGTAGGCATCCCCTAGATGGGCAACCACCCCCCCACGTCCCCCATCCCATCCCTGCTGAGCCCCTGCTCCTCCAGATCTGTGTGAATGGTGCCTGCAAAGCACTGGGCTGGGTGCTGTCCCCCCCCACCTCACTGAACCTGGCTGCCAGCCTGGCCCTGGGCATTGGCATCACCTTCCTAGTCTGCTGCATCCTGGCTGCCATGCTGCTCCGCTGGTGCTGGAGGAAGAGGCGAGGTGAGTGCCGTGCTCGCCGGGCACACTGATGCCCCCTGGCCCCCCTGCCACATTGCCCCCCACCCACCCCACTGCTGCCCGCAGGGACGGAGAACCTGGAGCTGCTGGCACAGCCCGGCCGCAGCAATCCCCCTGTCACCACCCAGCGCCCCGGCGTCGACTACAGGGAGGTGCTGGGTAAGTGGGTGTCACAAGTGGGTGGTTGGGTGCTGAGTGCTGCCAGCCCTCACCCTGCCTCTGCCTGTCCTGGCAGTGCTGAACACAGCAGGCACTCCCAGCCCCGTGGGGACCCGCACACGAATCACCAGTGCCGGCGCTGGTGCTGGTGCCAGTGCAGCAGGCGGTGGATCCCCCATGCCCCTGCTCAGAGCCACATCCTGCTGCTTGGAGGACCTGCGCCCGGAGCTGTTGGAGGAGGTGAAGGACATTCTCATCCCCGAGGAGCGGCTTGTCACCCACCGCCACCAGGTCATCGGCAAAGGTGACTCTGCAGCCCGATTTGGCCGTGGCATCACCCACTGGCTGTGTGCGGTGCCAGCTTTGTGCCACCTGTCCCTGCAGGGCATTTCGGCAGTGTCTACCATGGCACCTACTCGGACCCGCTGCTGGGGGACCTCCACTGCGCCGTCAAGTCCCTGCACCGTGAGTAGCGCCCACTCCTGTGTGCTTTCCCGTGGCACGGCAGCAGAGCGCTCCACAGCTCAGCTCTTGGCAGGCATCACGGACCTGGAGGAGGTGGAGGAGTTCCTGCGCGAGGGCATCCTCATGAAGAGCTTCCACCACCCCCAGGTGCTCTCGCTGCTGGGGGTGTGCCTGCCTCGCCATGGGCTGCCTCTCGTCGTCCTGCCCTACATGCGCCACGGGGACCTGCGCCAGTTCATCCGTGCCCAGGAGAGGGTAGGGGGGTACCCCAGGGGGGCAGAGGGTAGTGGGGAACCAAGGTCACCCTTCTCACCATTCCATCCCACAGAGCACCACAGTGAAGGAGCTCATAGGCTTCGGGCTGCAGGTGGCCCTGGGCATGGAGTACCTGGCCCAGAAGAAGTTTGTGCATCGGGACCTGGCAGCCAGGAACTGCATGTGAGTGTGGCTGTAACTGCCAGACCCCCATCACGGGGTTACCCTCTGGGCCTGGATGTGCCCAGGGGTCCCCATCTCAACCCCGTGTCCCGCAGGCTGGACGAGACACTGACGGTGAAGGTGGCTGACTTTGGGCTGGCGCGGGATGTGTTTGGCAAGGAATACTACAGCATCCGGCAGCACCGGCACGCCAAGCTGCCGGTCAAGTGGATGGCACTGGAGAGCCTCCAGACCCAAAAATTCACCACCAAATCAGATGTGGTAGGCACAATGCCTTTCCCTGTCCCCCATCCCCATCCCACCTGCATCTCCACAGCAGCTCTCTGCTCGGCAGTGGTCCTTCGGGGTGCTCATGTGGGAGCTGCTGACACGGGGAGCATCACCGTACGCTGAGGTGGATCCCTATGACATGGCCCGCTACCTGCTGCAGGGGAGACGCCTGCCACAGCCCTCCCACTGCCCTGACACGCTGTGAGTGGGGTTGGGGGTGGGCAGGGTGGCAGGGGTTGTCCTGGGGGACTGCCAGCACTGACTGGGGTGTCGGGGCAGGTACGGGGTGATGCTGAGCTGCTGGGCACCGGCGCCCGAGGAGAGACCGTCCTTCACGGGGCTGGTGGGAGAGCTGGAGCGTGTCCTGGCCACACTGAAGGGTGAGCACTACGTCAACCTGGCTGTCACCTATGTCAACCTGGATTGGGGTCCCCCCTTTCCTCCTGCCCCACCGGGGCAGCTGCCTGATAGCGAGGATGAGAGCAAGGACAACGAGGAGGAGGAGGAAGAGGAGGAGGAGGATGCATCTGTGTGCTGATGGGATGCCCTGCACTGGAGAGGCTCCTGGACCCCCATACACCATGGGCACACTCCCCCAAGGAGGGACGTAGCATGCAGCCGGATGCTATGGAGCACATTCCCTATGGGATGGGTGCTGGGAGGCAGATGGGTGCCGTGGGATGCTCTCCCATGGCTCACACCCAGACCCTGCTGGGTGCTCCCCAGGCTTGGTCCCATGCCCCCCATGCTGGGGGCCTCAGTCCTGAGCTGGCTGGGTGCTGTGGGACTCAGCCCCACAGTGATGAGGCTGTGCTGTGGGATTTGGGGCTCAGCCTCACAGTGGCAGATGCTGTGGAGGCCCAGGCGGAGCCCCGCCAGGTGCTGTGGGGTGGCCTGGCCCTTGCAGGGCTCCCATGGCAATTTTCAACCTATTGGTTGCTCAAATCACTCATTAAAATATAATTATATTTTTTCCCTGGCTGGGGCTGTGTCTTTGAGGGGGCCATGCCCAGATGGGCAGCACCCTTTACCCCCACCCAAGGAGGGGATGGTCTTGCCACCACCCCCTCGGGGCACCCACCTTGCAAGGGGGATGCAGGTGAGGGTCCACCCATCGTTCCTGTGCCAGCCACGGGAGGGCACCTGCACACCAGTGCTGGCATGGCCACCCCGGCACTGTCCCCTGGTGCCCACCATGCCAGGGGCTCCCCCGCGTGCCCTACGTCCCACCATGACCCCCCGAGCTTGGGCTGTCTGGGAGATTTTTCCTAAAAGTCCCCTTCCCAGCCATATCCAGCTCAGGGTCAGTGTGGCTGTGGGGTGTGAGGTGGTGTGGGGAGCACTGTGCTCTTGGACATGGGGTGATGATGTCCCTGGGGTGCAACTACCTGGCACGTGGGTCACGGTGCCCCTGGGATCATGGCATGATGGATGCCAGGTAGCATGGGATTGTGGTGCCCATGGAAACACGATGCTTCTGGGATGATGGGTGCCTGGACATTGGATCAGGGTGTTCACGGAGCCCAGGGCATGGGATTACAGTGTCCCTGGCACTGAGGTGCCCATGGGACCACAGTGTCCAGGCAGGTGATCACAGTGCAGACACGGTGGCACCCAGCCCACCTACTGCTCCCCACCCTGTCTGCCTGCACAGGGTCCCAGTGGCACACGCTGCTCCAGCCTTGGGGCTGCTGTCTGGTGACCAGGAATCACTACCACCCTCATTTAATGGCACCTTTATTCCTTCATCACTGCTCATGCAGGGGATGGTGCAGCTGGTGCTCCAGGGCATACCCAGGGGTGGGCATGAGGCTGTCCCAGAGAGGGGGAGAGCAGCAGAACTCCCCACGGATCACTGCCTGATGAGCTGGCTCTCTCTGCTTCTTTTGCTGGTGGCGGTGGCAGACGTCACATCTGCAAGGAGCTCATCCTCATGAGGAGATCCTCTCTGCTGCAATTTTGGGGTAAAAATCCCCTACAAGACAGTGGAAAAGAGTGGGGCAGTGGTGGACATCACTCCCTTGGGTGCAGGTCCAGACCTGAAGGCAATGGGCAAGGACAGAGTCTAGGGATGGACGGATGGGTGGGGGATACTGGGTGCAAGCCCAGGATGGGCAGGGAATGCTGAAACATGCCCAGTCCATGGCCGTGGGCAGCACCATTCCCACTCCATGGCCAGCCACGCAGGTCCTGCCACCGACACTGGCTTTAAATAAAACCTCCTCGGCTGCTCATTAAGCAGTGCCGGAGCCCGGGGCCGCGTCAGCTCCCATCAGCCGAGCTGTCCATCTCCGCTGGCGCCTCGCACCTGCACGGCTCCGCCACCGTGCCCCGGAGGGTATTTTTAGTGCAGCTGGGTCCCAGCATCCCACAGTCGGGGCAGCTGCCAGCACTGTGCCTCAGTTTCCCTGCAGTGTGGCCGCACTGCTCCCCAGGCCTGGGTTTCAGTGTGACCATGACCCCCAGTGTGGGTGCTGACCTCGCCCGTGTGGGGTCAAGCAGCACCATTTTGGTTCCGCTGCCAAAGGGAAAGGCCCTGGCACCACGTGGTTATTAGGGCTGGATCAGAAACGCAGGTGCTGGGTGGTGCTGGCACCGGTACTGGCTGATGCTGAGGGCCTGGGGGGCAGCAGGGGCAGCTGTCTAGGGCACCAACAGCTGATGGGATGCAGGAATCCAGGGATGGATAGAAGCATGGATGGATGGGTTGAGGGATGGACAGACAGACAAATGGGTGGGTGAGTAGGTGGATGGATGGATGCAAGGATGGATGCAGGGATGAATGGATGCTTGGATGGATGGATGGATGGATGGATGGATGGATGGATGGATGGATAGATGCTCTCCTCAGCACAAAGCATTGTGATAGCCTGGGCTGTGACTGGGTGGAAGATGTGTGCCAGGCCCCCTGTCTGGTGACACAGTGGGCAGCTGCAGGGGTACCCAGTGGGAGCAAGGCTGTCAGAACTGGCAGTGGAGTGGCAGAGGGAACTGCTCGTTAGCTGATGAGTCTGGTGTGGTTATGGTGACGTGCGTGAGGGCGGCTCCTGCTTCAGGCTGCCCCCATCCCCCCTGCAAATGTGCTTGCAGAGATGACAGATTTCATGCTAATCCACATTTATCCTGCCCTAATTACGCTGCGGGAGGTGAGGAATAAGCGCCCAGACTTCCATGCCAAGGGCTGGCATGTGCCCACCCCTGCTCGATGCTGCTGGTCAGGACTGGTGCTGATGCTGTGCCCACTGCCATGGCAGTGTCACCTCGCAGAGTGGCACCTTGCATGGCACGTGGCACCCCTACCCCAGCTGGGGTGGTGTCTTCAAGGTGCTGCCCGTGCACCCACAGGTGGGTACTGGGTGGGTGGCACCCAAGGTGCTGCGTGCCTGGCCATGGTTGGTGGAGCACTGGGCTGAGCTGTGGGCAGGTGTGTCCGTGCCAGGCCATGCCACGCTGTGCCGTGCCGTGCCACGCCACCTCGTGCTGTGCCCACCCGCTACGGCTGCAGCAGAGCAGCGAGCGTCCCACCCCGGCAACGCGCCGTGCACACACAGCACTTTAAATGTTTTATTTGGGGAAAGTGCTGTCGTTAGCAGGGATTAATAATTAAAATCAGAGCCATCTATAAAACATGAGTGGCCGCACGCTGGGCTGCTGGTGCACAAGCAGAGCCGGGCACGGTCCCGCCACTGGCATCGCCCGGGGATGTGCTGCGACGGCGTTTGCCGGCGCTGCCGCAATGGCACCTCGTGCCAGCAGCGGGTTTGGGCTCCTCACGGAGAAGTGGGCACAGGCACCGGGTGCCACGGCGTAGGGGCTGGACTGGAGATGGGCAAAATTGTGCTAAATCAGCGTTTGGGTGTAGCGGTGGTCTCCGGTGCCAGCCGTCCCGGCGAGAGGTGGCAGGAGGCAGCAGGCAGCGCCGAGCTGTTTTTAGCGGCTGCCGGTGCTGGGGAGCGGGCGTGAAGAGCAGCCGCCGCGGCACCGACGTGCCATTTTTAGAAACCGGCGAGTTTTGCTAATGATGCCTGTGAGCGGCGGGGGGGCTGCCTGCACCCCGGCACCCCCGGTCCCTGCTGCCCACACCCCGGCCCCAGTGGCCGGCCCTGTCCCTCTGACCTCCCCGCCTGGTTCTGGAACTTGTCACTGGAGGCGCCTGCACTGCCCAGGGCATCCTTGCACCCACCTGGGGCTCTGATGGCCCTCAGGGAGCTCTGATGGTCCCTGGAGAGCTTTGGTGGTGCTTGGGGAGCTTTGGAGGTCCCTGGAGATCTCTGCTGGCCACCGGGGAGATCTGCTGGCCACCAGAAAGCTTGTGTTTACCCCTAAAGTCCTTCCAGGCTATAAGGCACGTCTTTTGTTCCTTTCTCTGCTCAGGAGACAACACCCACCCTTAGCTGGGGAGACTCATCCCATCTCAGAGCCTGGTCAGGACCTGTGCCAGCCACATCAGTGTCCCAGTCCTGATCCTGGCCCTGTCCCTGAAAGACAGTTCTCCCCCCTGGAGACATTTCTCTCCCTGAGCTATTGCCCTGAGCAGCCTCCCTGCACCCTGGTCCCTATGGCTGCAGGTACCACACAGAGAGCCAGGGGACCCTCAAAGCTCTTCCAGTGGGAAGGGGAACCAAACCCCAATGCCATGTCATCACTGTGATGCAGGAGGACACAATGGAAACCTACCCCCTTCCCACATCAGGGCTCCAGGGACCAGGAGCCCACCCTGGATGTGATGGGAGCCAAGCTGGTGGAGAGGTACAAGGCTTTGTACGTTGCCATCCACACAGGAATGGGCCGCACCAGGAGCAGGTGGCTGGGGATGAGCAGTCACACTCCAGGGTGCCCAGGCAGGCGGGCGGCAGCCCTGTCCTCACTCATGGTGTGGTCAGCAACTGGGATGGGCTGGAGGAGCTGTGCCACTGTGGGGGGCACCGTGCCTGGTGGCCGAGCTGGGGATCACTGCTGAGGCTGCCCCACACCTGGGGCTGGGCTGGGCAGCTCACTGGCTGCGTCCCTCGACGCCTTCCAGGGCACATGGGTGCCACTGGACACTTACGGGGAGGGTGACCCTGCCACCATGCACCCCCCTGCTGCTGATCCCAGCTGAGGGACAGGGGTGATGATTGGCAGCTGCACCCCTTTTTGTTCTCCCCCCCTCGCCCCCCACCGGCCCCCCGAAAGGAGGGATGGGGTTTATTTGGCCCTGTTGCCGGGCCGACGTGCGCAATTATCGCTGATTGCCTGGCGGTTGCCATGGCGATGGCGAGCACGCAGGGATGCGGTGCCGCGTGGTGCTTGAGTCACGGACACGCTGAACACCCCCCGCTGCACCCCACTGCACCCTGTCACGGACACAGTGAACACCCACCGCCACACCCCACTGCACCCCGGTACTGACACGCTCAACACCCCACACCGCGCCCCACTGCACCCCAACACAGACACCCCGAACACCCCCTGCCACGCTCCACTGCACCCCTGCATGGATACACTGCATAGCCCCCGCTGCATCCCACTGCACCCCAACACTGACACACCGGACACCCCTCACCACACCACTGCACCCCGACATCAACATGCCAAACACCCCCCACTGCACCCCCGCATGGACATGCTGGATGCCCCATCACACCCCACTGCATCCCTGCATAGACACGCTGAACAACCCCTGCCGCACCCTGCTGCACCCCTGAACAGACACACCAAACACCCCCCACTGCACCCCTGCCAGATACTGAACACCCTCTGCTGCACCTCACTGCAGCCCTGCACGTATACACCAAACACTCCCTTGCTGTACCCACTGCATCCCAGAACAGGCACACTGAACACCCCCTACTGCACTCCACTGTACCCCCAGCACCCTCCAGGAGGGCCCTGCACCCCCTGCACCCTGCTGGGGTGGGGGGGGTATGGCCAGACGTCCCCCACACTGCGTCTTCTCACCCAAGGGTAGGTTCAAGTGTCACTCCCTCCCCATGTGCCCCATCCAAGGCAGAGGTGTACAGCTGGGTGCCCCCCAGCCCTGGCAGCCCCACCCACCTCAGGCATCCCAGGCTCACTCACTCCAGAGGACCTGTGGGAAAAAACACCCCAGATTGCCATGATACCCAGGACCCAGCTCTGGGAGGCAGTGGGAAGGGGGTGTGGAGGTGTATGAGGCAGTGGGTACATGGGATGGTGGATGCACGGGGCAATGGGGCACAGCACCACAGGGACAAGATCTGAACCAGTCGGGACCAGGGGACAGTGATGGGACCCCAGGCCAGTTCTGACATGGCCAGGAAGCTGGTGCCAGCAAGTGCCAGGCACAAGTGGAACCAAGGGACAATGGAGGAGTGCCATCCCATCCCATCCCATCCCATCCCATCCCATCCCATCCCATCCCATCCCATCCCATCCCATCCCATCCCATCCCATTCCATCCCTCATGCTGTGAGCCATGGCCAGGCAGCCCCAAAACGCACGGGTGCCTGCCAGGTAATTGTGACTTACGCTCCAGGTCCCCGCGAGGTGCAGAGATTAATAACCGTGGCGCGCTGCTGCCAGCCGCTATGATTAAACTCTTGATTAGAAGCTCAAACTACAGTGCCCCTCTAATTCCCCCTGCTCTCATGCGCCGTTAATTACCCGGCGCGGGTGGTGGTGGGCCCAGGGCTCAGTGACATGCAGGGGACAGATGCCAGGGGTGTCCCGGGCTGGCTCTACCTGGGAGTGCCGCCTGGTGTCCTGTGTGAAGAGGGGAGATGCTGGCTTAGGGGATGGGACCCTGATGTTCCCCATCCATGGACAGGGAGGAAGGCTGTGGGTCCGGGGAGCGGGCAGCCACATCCCTGTGGCGACTTGGTGCAAGCCAGGTGGTTTGGGGAGCTGGGGTTTGGTGGGTGCAGGGGCGGGAGGGAAGGGGAGTGGGGGTGCGGTTCGGAAGCAGCACCATATGGGCCGCAAATGCCAGCGTGTGGCACGCAGCCGTCGGGGAGGCTCCGCACACGCGGCTGCACTGCGTGAGGAGCAGGGGGCGAGGGGGCTGGGCAAGGGGCTGGGGACCCTGCTATGCCCCAGGGGCTGTGCTGCCCTTCCTTGGTTGGGTGTGGTGCCCGAGCTGTGGGCAGAGGAAGAGAATCAGGGTGGATGATTTCTTGCTGCTTTCTTGCTCCTTGTGTCAAGCTGTGGGGCACAGACTATTTCTGTCATGGGGGACCGAGCAGGGCCTTTGGCCCTGCAGCTGGGGAAGGAGAAGTTGCCAGGTTCACCCTAGATCGGGGCAAAGAGGCAGAAGTGTCCTCATGGCAGTGTCCTCATAGTGCCCTCAGGGGACAGACATTTGTGATGCTGAGCCTGAATTCAGCTTTGCTAAAATCCTGCTCCTGCCCCTTCCCATCCCATCCCATCCACCCAGTCACATCTCATCCCATCCCATCCCATCCCATCCCATCCCATCCCATTCCATCCCATCCACCCAGTCACATCTCATCCCATCCCATCCATCCCATCCTGTCCCATCCCATCCAACACCATCCCATCGCATTCATATTGCCCCATCCCCCTGCATATCATTCCATCTCATCCCATCCATCCTGTCCCACCCCACCCTATCCCATTCCATCCCAGTGGCCATGGCACAGTCCAGGGGGACCTGGGCTCAGCCCGATGGGGACACTGTAGGGTCCCATGGGGTCCCCGGTCCCCAGGGCGTGGCGGTGCCCCAGCTCGGGGTCCCACCCCCGTGGGTAGCTCCGGGGCCACTCGTGACGCGTCCCCGCGGAGCCCACGGGCGGGGCGCGAAGTTCTGTTATGACGTCATGTGAGGGGCGGGGCATAGGGCGGGGCGTGTCCCTGCGGCCCCGCCCCCCCAAGTTGCCGCGCCGGGCGCGCGGGGCCGCGCCGCGACGGACCGACGGCTCGGCTGGGACCGGCTGGGAGCGCTGGGAGCGCTTGGGAGCGGCTCGGCTCGGCCCGGCTCGGCCCCGGCCCTGCGCGGGAGGGCGGGAGGAGGGGGCGCGCTCCCCCCGAGCGGCGGCCCCGGGCCGCAGCCCCCCGTTGCGGTCGGAGAGGCGTGCAGGTGAGCGTCGCGCCGCGCCGGACCGGGGGCGAGGGGGGCCGGGCCCGGCGGTGGGGGAGTTGCTGGGATCTGGCACTGGCTGTCCTGGGGCTGCCCCCGACTCTCCCCCCGCCCCCGGTGGCCCGGGACATCCCGGCGGGGCCGTGCGGGTCCCTGCCCAGTGCGTGTGAGCCCCGACGGCTGCCCGCCGCCGCGCTGTCCCCTCCGGCACCCCGCGTCCCGCAGACCGCGAGCCCCGACGGGCGCCACGGGCTCGGCGAGCTGCCGGAGCCCGGCTCCCCCCGCGCCGCCCCGCTCGCGCCCCCGGGCCGCTTCTGCCCCGATGCCGCCCCCGTCTCCGCGCGGAGCTCGAAGCGGAGACCTGGGCTGGCCCCGTGGCTGGCGGTGCTGCCGGGGACCCTCTCCTCATGTCCCTGCCTCCAAGCATACCCTCCCGGACCCCGCGCTTCTCTCCCGCAGTCCGCTCTCTTCCCGCTGCCGCAGCGCTCCGAGCCGGCCAAGCGCAGACCTGCCTGCGGTGCGCGGCCCGGGCTGTCCCCCCGCACGCCACGGGCCGGGGGCGGTGGGGCTCCCCGAGCCCTACCTGAGCCCCAGCCCGGGGGCTTCGCGGGCAGCGCGGAGCCGGCCGGCCCCTCCGCTTCCCCTCCGCCTCCCGCTGCCTGCCCGCTGCCTGCACTAGCAATATTTCGGTCCGTCTCAGCCCGGCTGCATTTTCTGCCTGTCCCCAGTACATCCTTCCCCCGGGACGTGGGGGCGGGATGGCAGCGGGGACCCCCCACTCCCCCACGGACACGTCCAGGGCAGCTGCAGGTGGAAGTGGGGGTTAAGGTGGAGCACCGGCCGGTGGCACATCGCGCCGTAGGGCAGAGCTGGGGGTCGGGGGACTGGGGGGCCCCGCTGGCGAGGGCTGCACGGCTGCGTCATCCCTTCGTGCCATCCCCACCCGGCCACCCACTTCCCCGCTATTGTCTTACACCCGCTGTTGCTTCTGCTCCCAAATTAGACACTTGGAGGGGGGTGCTGGCTGCGTGCGGGTGCCAGCGCAGCACTGAGCCTTCCCCCTGGCACCCCGAGGAAGAAGCACTCATCCTTCTGCCCACCTCCTACCCCTGGGTGCCCCTGCTGAGGTGAGGGTCCTCTCACCTGTGGGGTGCAGGTGCTGGCCCCGATGTGGGGCCGTATGCCAGCCTCCCTTGCAGGGTACCCCCAGGTGTGCTGAGCCCCACCTCAAGCCTCCTGGGACAGGGGAGGGTACCAGTGCTCAGCCCTGGCAGGAGGAGACCTCATTAAACCAACGGGAACTAATTTTATGAGCGCAGATTAGCTGAGCGCTCACAGAGACAGCAATAAAATCCCAATATATCATCCTGCCCGGGTCCCCTTCCCAACTAATCCTGGCCCTGTGCCACCAGTGCTGGCAGCCTGCCCGCCTGCCCGCAGGCCAGCCCTGCCCCTGATGGTCTGTGGCACTGAGCCCACCACCACACCAGTAGCTGCCAGGACAGTACTCGTCCCCCTTGACCAGGCACAGCAGCACGGCAGAGCCAGCACGGTGTGGCATGGGGACACGGAGGTGCCAGGCAGGGCACGTTTGCCAGGGAGACTGGTGGGATGAGTCAAGTGTGGGCTGGAAAGCCTCACTCAGTCTATGGCATGGGCAGTGGTGTCCCATGGGTGCTCTGATTCTCTTTTGGGACTTGATGCGTGCTGAGCAGGAGTGGTGTGGGTGCTCTTGCTCGGTGCAGGCTTTCCTGGCAGGAGGGTGCCTGGGTGCCGTGCAAGCTGGGAGCACCCATTCTGTGGGCATTGCTTGAGCAGGCACAGAGGCAGGTCAGCTCCTAGGGATGGAGGCAGGAAGAAGCATCCCCCCATTCCCTGGCTCAGGGCACTCACGTCCCACCCAGGTTTGGGTCAATCACCCCAGGGAGAGTTTAGGTGAGTGCCCCGGGTGCTGCGGGCAGGACCACCTTCCTCCCAGGGCCTGTGCAGCAGGGATGGGGCTGCGCACCCGCAGGTGGGTCGGGTACTGCCGGGTGCTGCCCGTCCCTGCCCCCTCCAAAGGATGTGCCGCTTTCTGCATCTTCAGCTCCCATTGCCATAGCAACAGGCTCGGCGCTTGGGTACCCGCTATGCCGGCTCCCGCATCCCGCATCCCGCACTGCCATCCTGCCCGCAGCTCTCACCACCGGGCCCCGGGCACTGCCAGCACGGCACAGCCAGGCCGGCACAGCACAGCATGGTGTTTGGGGAGCTTTAGCGCTGGGCAGTGGGTGCCTCCAGCATCGTGCCAGCATCCCGTCGCAGGGTCCCACGCAGGCCCATCCAAGAGGGCTGGGGGGCCGCAGGCAGCTCTGTCACCTTCTGAGCCATCAGAAAATAACACCAGCTGAAACTTCCTCCTGGTAACAGGGTGGGAGAGGGAAAAAAATCACTTTATGCGACCAGATTTTTTTCTGGGAAGCTTCCAAGGAGGATCTGGTTTTGAAGGGTTCCCAGCAGGAAAGCAAGGGGCGAAACATCCTTACTAAATGGCCAGAGGAGCTGGTGTGTGCCAAGGCCAGTCAGTGTCCTGCCCGCTGCTGGTGGCAGGAGGGCTGGCACCTCCAGGCCACGGTGCCACCTGCCCAGTGCCGCAGTCGGGGCTGGGAAAAGGGATGGGGAGCTGAGGCTGGTGTAACCCACTGCACATGTGACAACGTGTGACAATGCTCTGCCTGGGGAGGCCCCAGCTGCTGAAATGTCACCGTGGGACAAAACTGGGCTGAGAAACATGAAAGGGTCGATTCACCTCCACTTCCCTCGCCAGTGGGTGCTCCGGGCCCTGCGCTAGCTTTTGGCTGCTAATTAAGAATTAACGATCCACACAAGGGGGGCCAGAGGGGCTGGCTTGTGGCTGTGCTGGCGGCCTGAGCCCAGGCAGAGAGGCTGGATGCCACAGGGATGGATGGATGCACGTCGGTGGGGCTGGGCACATGGCAGTTTGTGACAGCTGGGGAGCAGGAGCAGGCGCTGAGCTCCGTCAGGTTTTACATTAATTAGTGCAGCTTGGGAGGGTCTGCTGTGGCTCCAGGGGGGCCGGCGGTGCCGGGGCACTCACTGCCTCTCCCTGCCCTGCCAGCACCGGGCCCTGCGATGCCGTTTGGCTGCGTGACACTGGGAGACAAGAAAGATTATAACCAGCCGTCCGAGGTGACTGACAGATATGACCTGGGCCAGGTCATCAAAACGTGAGTTGGTCCCTCCACGGCCCGCGGATGCCCCGGGGACCCCAACGCCTGCGTACCCTGGGCTGAGGAGTGGCACGACACTGCCAGTGGGGCTCTTGGGGTGCTGGAGCCCAGCTGGGCTAGGATGGCAGGGTTCCTTTTGGGGTGGCTATCTCCTGATTAGTCCCTCTTGCTGGTGGGTGCATGGGGGTTTCCACAGCTGGCTATGAGGAGGGCAGCGAGCTTTCCCACCGCTGCTGGCTGCAGCTGGGTATCTCCCTGTATCTCTCCCTCCTCGCCACAAGACTTGCAGGGATTGCAGCAATTCTGTACGATCCTGGCTCCCCCAAGCAGTTTGGGAAGCAGGAGGGCTCTGTTTCAGCAAAGGAAATGCAGATACCATTTGAGGGGGGGGGGGGGAAGCAGAGCACTGCTGCTTCCCCCAACTTTTATTGCCACGCTGGGCGACCCATTAGAATGCACTCCAAAAAATGAAGCTCTCAGACCCACTGAGAGCAGTCTGACCCCAAAATATGCACCAGAATTTTTTCCAAAGCAACCACTTGGTCATTGGTCACGCCTGGTGGGGTGACACTGGGTGGCAGCGGGGACCTTGGTGCTCTCAGATCTTGGCTCCATCCCCTGGGCCACCTGCCCCAAAGCCCACAGGTCCCAGTTCCCCTCCATCCAGGGCAGTGGCCACGAGGATTTCAGCACAGCAGGAGTGACTGGAAGCCAGAGGCTTTGCTGGAGCAGTGCCGAGTGCCCCCCGGGGGCTTCCCCGTGGCTCTGGCCTGGCCGATGGGCTCAGGTACCATTAATAATACAACAGAAATACTGCAGCAACCGGCGAGTCTCCCCTTCTTTCTCCCTGACCGCAGTGCTGACATTAATGTCGGAGTGTGCTGCTGTTCCACCTCAGCACAGGTGGCTATGCAGTGGGGTCTTACCCCAGCTGCTGTGAGGAGGGGGCTTTTTAACCAGCAAATGTTACTCCTTCCCTATCATTTTGCTTATTGCATATCAGTTCCTTCTCACCACTGTTTTTTTCTCCCCCTCTCCTCCAAAGAGGTTTTTAGCCACAGCTTCCTTCCACCCCTATGGCATCTCCTCTGACCGCTAGGACTGGGGGAAATGCTGGTGGGCCCACCTGAGCACCCCAAGCTCAGGGGTCCCCAGGAAGGGGGTGATGGTTGGGGGTACCCTTGCAGGGAAGAGTTCTGTGAAATCTTCCGGGCTAAGGAGAAGACGACGGGGAAGCTCTACACCTGCAAGAAGTTTCTGAAGCGGGACGGGCGTAAAGTGCGGAAGGCGGCCAAAAACGAAATCATCATCCTCAAAATGTGAGTGCCAGGGCTGGGGGGGACTGTGCAGCTGGGCAAAGTGGGGAGAGACCCCCACCCCATGCCCCTGTGTCTCCGCAGGGTAAAGCACCCCAACATCCTACAACTAGTGGACGTCTACATCACCCGCAAGGAGTATTTCATCTTCCTGGAGCTGTAAGTTTGGGACATGCAGGGGGGTGTGCGGCGTGGCCCCACCAGGGTGGGGTCTCGGCAGAGCTGCTGTCTGCAGGGCCACTGGCCGGGAGGTCTTTGACTGGATCCTGGATCAGGGCTACTACTCCGAGAAGGACACCAGCAATGTCATCCGGCAGGTGCTGGAGGCTGTTGCCTACCTGCACTCGCTCAAGATCGTCCACAGGAACCTCAAGGTGGGTGATGGAAGGGTGGGAGCACCCATGGGTGTTGCTGTGCCCCCCACCCTGCCACTCACAGCCCCTGCACCGGCAGCTGGAGAACCTGGTGTACTATAACCGCCTGAAGAACTCCAAGATCGTCATCAGCGACTTCCACCTGGCCAAGCTGGAGAACGGGCTCATCAAGGAACCCTGCGGCACCCCTGAATATCTGGGTGGGTGAGAACCAGCCAGGTGGGCATGCAGGGGTGGGCAGTGCTGCTGGGGTCCCAGCAGGCCCCTGCTGTTCCTCACCACACTGAGGGCTTGTAATGGGTCCCTCCTGATGGTCATAGGTGCCCCTGGCAGGTCCCTGCCATTCCCCATCACACCCTGAGGGCTGATCCTGGGTTCTCCCAGTGGGTGCCTCCCACTCCCCATGATCCCAGGGCCAAAGAGCTGGGGCATTTGGGACCCCGGGGCAGGGTTGCTCTTGTGTCCCCTGCAGCTCCGGAGGTGGTGGGGCGGCAGCGGTACGGGCGGCCGGTGGACTGCTGGGCTATTGGCGTCATCATGTACATCCTGTGAGTGTGGGGTGAGGGATGGGGTGGTCAGAGGGTCTTGGGGGCCAGGGGCTGGGCTGAGCCCCCCACCACATCCCCCAGCCTCTCTGGGAACCCCCCTTTCTACGAGGAGGCAGACGAGGATGACTACGAGAACCACGACAAGAACCTCTTCCGCAAAATCCTGGCTGGAGACTACGAGTTCGATCCTCCATACTGGGATGACATCTCGCAGGCAGGTGAGCCACACGCTGGGGAGTTCGTGGGGTCTCGTGTTGTACCCCCCCAGCACTGACGTCCCCCTCTGTGCCCCCAGCCAAGGAGCTGGTGACGCGCCTGATGGAGGTGGAGCAGGACCAGCGGATCACAGCGGAGGAGGCCATCTCCCACGAGTGGTGAGGGGCAGTGGGTCGGGGTGGGGGACTGGGGTGGGGGGCTGCTGGGGGCTGCTCATCCCTCCCCACCTCCCCAGGATCTCCGGGAATGCCGCCTCCGACAAGAACATCAAGGATGGAGTCTGTGCTCAGATTGAGAAGAACTTTGCCCGGGCCAAGTGGAAGGTGTGTGGGTGCGCCGTGCCTCAGTTTCCCCCGGTCCCCCATCGCGGGGCTGTGAGCCTGGTGGGGCTGCCAGCTCTTGCCCCTCCGCCAGCCCCACGCCCCGCGCCTCTCCCCTGCAGAAAGCCGTGCGAGTGACCACGCTCATGAAACGCCTGCGGGCGCCCGAGCAGACGGAGACGGCGACGGCCGCGGCACCGGCAGCGGCCTCGGCAGCAGCCCCGGCCGCCACCCCGGCCCCTGCCGCCGCCGCCACCAGCCCGGCCCCCGCCGCCGCCGCCACGGACCCTGCCGCCGCTGCCGCGGAGGCCACGACCCCGGCCCCCGCCGCTGCCACGGAGCCCACAACCCCGGCCCCCGCCGCTGCCACTGAGCCCACGACCCCGGCCCCCGCCACTGCCACGGCTCCGGCCCCCACCACGGAGCCCGCAGCCCCCGGCGCCGCCACGGAGCCCGCGGCCCCCGCAGCCCCCGGCACGCCGCCCGCCGCCGCGCAGCCCCCGGCCCCCGGCACGCCGCCCCCTGCCACGAGTAACGGGGCCGGGGCGGCCGCCGAGCCCTCCAGCGAGCAGAGCGGCTGAGCGGACCCCGCGCCCCCTGTACATAGCCCCGGCATGGCCCCCCCGCCCCCGCCTGCGCCCCCTTTTCTACGCGCCCCGCCGGAGATTCGGCCGCGGGGCAGAGCCCTGCATGGCGCCCGTCCCCCCGCGTCCCCCCCGCTCTCTCAGTCTGTCCCCCGCCGCCGTCCCCTCCCCCGGGGATGCCCAGAGAAGCGAGGCAGATCCCCCCGGCCGCACGCCCCGCAGGGGGGCATCGCGGGGCCCCCTTGGACACGCGTGCACGCGCGGGGCGGCGCGGGACGGGGAGGGGGACGTCCCGGAGACCCCCTCTCCGTCCTGGGACCCCTGGGGGGGGACACGGGGACCCCCCGCACGGTCCCCCGTGCGTCGTGCCTGGCGGACCCCCGGTGCCCCCCCCGTGCCTCCTCCCCGGTTCCCGCTTTCCCCCCCCGCAGCTGCATGCCTGCAGGGCCGGCTCTGCCCGCGGCTGCCGCCCCGCGCCCCCCCCCCCGCTGTATCTCTGGCAAATAAAGACCCTGCTGAGGACAAACTGAGACAGCACCAGCGCCGCCTGCCCTGTCTCTCTGTGGGGCCGGGGGTCTGCCAGGCGTGCCGCTGGCACGGGGCTGAGCGGAACGCAACGGCAGCACTCGGAGCGGCAGCGGGGCCCGGGCGCTGCGGGCAGCGGGACCTTGCGGGGGTTGGTCCCCGCGAAGGGACTTCGGGGCGCCGCCGCCCCGGGGTCGGTCCAGGGTGTGCGGGGGCCGCGGGACCGGCGGGCACAGGGACCCGGCGGCGCCCGCGGCGGGGCGCGGCCACGCCCCGCCACAGGCCACGCCCCCGTACCAAACCGCGCCCCTCACACCGCCACGCCCCCTCTGCCCTCGGTCCGCCCCAGGCCAGTGAGGTCACTTCCGGTCAGGACCGGAAGCGGCGGAGCGCGGCTGCGTTTGAACTGCGCGGGGTCGCGCGGTCTCTGCGGTGCTGGCACTGCGACCCCCGGGACCCACCCGGACCAACCTCAGCCTGCCCGGGACCCACTCCGAGCACCCTCTCCATACACCCCCTCTCCTGACCCTCCCCGACGCCCCGTCCCGGTACCCCCTGCCCCGTTCCCGCCATGCCCATCCGCGCCCACTGCACCATCTGCTCCGACTTCTTCGATAACGAGCGGGACGTGGCGGCCGTGCCTTGCGGGCACACTTTCCACCGGCTCTGGTGAGGGACAGGGCGGGACGGGTGGGGTGGGGGCGCGGGGCAGGCCAGCTGCCCCCGTGGGGTGTCAGCCGTGACCCCCTGCTCCGCTCTGAGGGGTGCTCGGAGCGGCCGCAGTGCTCGCTGGACACGGGAACGGGCGGCCCGGGGAGGCGGTGAGGACACCGTCCCGGGTGGTGCTTCGGGAACGACTGGACGTGGCACTCAGTGCCCTGGTGTGGCTGGCAGGGTGGTGCTGGGTCACGGGTAAGGCTCGAAGATCTCGGGGGCCTTTTCAGTGTCTGTGTCACTCCGCTGCCGGCGGGCTCCCTTCTCCACGAGCGCCGGTGCCAGCTGTGCTGGATTGTGGTGAGGCCTCCCTGGCAATTTCATGCTGCTGCTGGAACAGTGCTGGAAGTGTCTGTGTTGGACAGAAACGGTTCTTCTGAGGAAATAAACCTTGTGTGTGGGAAGAGAGTGGGCACTTGCTCTCCTGGCTGACAAACCGGGAGCGGCACCACGGGTGTGATTGTCGCCCTTACCGGGCTGTGCTTCTCGGGCTCGCTCTCCTCCAGCAGCCAGCAGAGGAGGGAGAGCTTCCAGCGGTAACCTGCCAGCTCCAGGCCGTTACCCTGCTTCCTAAATAAACCCTTCCAGCGTGACGTGACGGCTCGGTTGCGAAATGCATTAGTGGCTCTGCTGGGGAGCACAGCAGGTTTGCATCCATCATCTCGGAGCAGAGAGCGTCCCAGTCCCGCTCGCTCCGCAGATCCGTGTTCAGTGGCACCCCTTGGAGCTGCCCGCTCGGCAGATCCGTGTTCAGCGGCACCCCCTGGAGCTACCCGAGCTGGATCTCAGCTGTCGCGTCCCAATATAGAGCAGCTCTTGTGCCGCGCCCTGCACGGATCCGCTCGCTCCTCGGAAGCGGCGGTTGTTTAAAGCCTGTCCCCTAGAGAGATCTGAGCTCTGGGAAGGCTCTACCCCGGTAAAGATAAGCTCATATGCTGAATTCAGCCGGGGGTTGTCTCGGAGGCGCCCGTGTGGAACGTGGTGTTCCCGTCGGCCACGCCGCTGGGCTGAAGGCTTGTGGTTCTGCTTTGGTGTGTATCGAGGAGTCACGTCCTGCTGCCTCCTGGGGAGCTGGGGTTAGCCCCTGGGAGAAAGCACTCCTGGGTTTTAAGGATTTACTGCCTGTTTTCTTTTTGTTTCTCAGCCTCATCCAGTGGTTTGACACCGCACCGAGCCGGACGTGCCCGCAGTGCAGGATCCAGGTAAAGCCATCACCTGTGCACACCTCTCTGTGTCTGTGGCACAGTGCTCTGCAATGGCACTGAGGGGTTGTGGCCTGGAGTGATGCCTGAGATAGGAGGCAGAGGAATTTTTCTGTCACCTGGGACTCCCCAGAGGCTGAGAGGATGGACTCCCCTCTACAGCCCTTCTGGTCAGAGTGGGCTGAGGGTGCCCTGCCACTGTCTGCACTGCAGCTCCACCTGGAAGGGACTCTGGGTTTCAGAAATCTTATTTAGGCTGGGTGGGTATTGGCAGGATGACAGAAAGGGCTTCAAGGGGATAATGGGGACACCTGACTTGTGTTTCTGAAGTGCCCAGTTCCTTGCTCTCAGGTGAGGAGCCTGTTCTGCTGCATGTGGGCCTTATAACACATCTTGGCTTTGCAGCACTTGGTCCTCCTTTGAGAAGAGCAAAGGCTGGGAAGGGAGGGAAGAAAGAATGTGCTCTGCTTCTGAGATGGGAAGCTGAGTCTTGGGTTTCCAGTGGCTTAATTGGGACCTGAACTTCTTTGAAGTCCCTTGTGTCACCAGCCTTCGTTCCGCCAGTGGGTCTTGGCGCGGAGCGGCTGCAGGAGATGTTTCCTTGCTCTCAGATGTAAATTTTTATCCAGCTGCAGCTTGGGCTTACTCTGTGTTCGTGCTTCTTTCTTCCTCTCAAGGTCTTGGCCCTTGTTCCTTCCCTGACTTGTTGATTCCCTCTGTTCTTCTCTGCCTCTTACATCTCTGGGTTACCATGGAGTTATCGCGAAATAACATCTTATGTGGCAGTAACCATGCAATTAGCTGGTGTCATGACTGTATATAATACTTAAAACACAAAGCTGTAACTGCATGGGGGAGGTGTGGAGAGCTATCAAATTCAATTACAGCACCTTCTGCCTGCAGAAAGCAGCACGTACTTCTGTCTTAGGATTTGGCATCATGTTAGCTCAGCGTCAGCTGCTTGGGCCTGAGCTGCCAGAGAACAGACTGCGCTCGAGTCAGAAATGTCTGAATCTTTCTGCTGAGGCTCAGGAGCTTGGCTGGAGCTGCACTCCCAAAAAACTGAGTGGGGGGTCTGCTGCTGTGCTGATGAGCCAAAGCAGAGCATCGGCACTAATGGCATCGAGCACGTGATCTCATTTGCCTTTCATGGCCTTGTCACAAGATGGTTCCTTCTCCCCCTCCATCTGTCTTCCATATCTGTGGTTTCCATATTTGTGCCCATCAACCTCTTCTGTCTCCTGTGTTTAGGTCAGCAAAAGACACATCATCAATAAGCTGTTTTTTGATGTTGCCCTGGAGGAGCAGGCAGCACCGGATGCAGAGACCTTGCAGGTAATTTGACTGGTGGTTCTTCCCTTGTGTGATGCTTCAGCCTCTTGAAAGTGTGGCCTGGACTGCCTGTGCACCTCCAGGAGGTGCTTCCCAAGCTGGAGCTTGCTGTGCTCATGTTTCTGTCCTGGAGCACGTCAGTCTCTACGAGGTGATTTAAAGTTCTCCCTGACCAAATCCCATTTGGTGACTCAAGAAGCCTCTTCTACTTTGCTGCTATTCCTTTTGGTTCTCACCTTACCTGGAAATCTCCTGAAACAACATCACATCAGACTGCTGCTTTTCCCCTGGGAATGAGGCTACAGAGCTCTTCCAGAAGGCAGGAGAAGGGAAATCTCAGATGCAGTGAATTGCTGCTGGTGTCTGTGGCCTGGTTGCACATAAGGTCTGCTAACCCCTCTGGAAAAAAGGGGCTGTTGGAGGAAGTGTCCCCTCCTCCCTTCTGTGCAGCTTGCACAGGCTGAAGGAAGTGGGGCAGGGTGGGGAGTAAGTCATAATTCCCCGAGAGATGTTAGGAAAGGGACTGCCTGAAGCCACACCAGCAGCAGTGGACAGTGCTCAGGCTGGGTCTCTGGGGGATCCTGGCTGGAGCTGGGGTGGTGGGTGGTGTTCTCCAAGTGTCACCTTTGGGTGTGGAGGGCTGGGAGTGAGTGGGGTTGAATAAAGAGCAGCTGTGCCACGTTCTTCTCCTTTCTGTGGATGAAAGAGGGTTCCTTCTGTCTTGGAGTTATCTGTTCCAAAAAAAAAAAGTGGTCAGCTGACCTTGGTATAACAGGACGGTTGTACCCTCTTGTGTTTAGAATCAGCATGTGCAGCAATTACCATAATTAGCAGTTGCCATGACAATTCTATATGTATATCATATGTCTTTAAAATAAAGCCAGCCAGACTATAATGTCAGGAGCGCTGTCGTTCTCCAAGACTACTAATTACAAAACTGAAGGCCAAAATCTGTGTGCTGACGAAATGGAGGAGCATCTCTGGGCAGGGGGGTCTTTGTGCCCTTGGAGCACATAAACATTGCCTTTGGTACATATTCATATCTGTTTTCACAAGTGCAGTTAGATGAGTGACTTGGAAATGGGTTGACTGGAGAGAATCACCCTAGAAAAGCTTTCTGTTCTCTCTCACCACCACCCCAGGATCCAAGATGGGTTCTCCCAGCCTTCCCCCTCCAGGCAGGCTGTGCAGAGCTGTTCCCTTCCTTGCTCAAGGGCAGGTCTGTGGAGCTGCTCCTGCACAACAAGCTTGATGGTAACTCTTCCTGCTCCTATAAATCTTGTTGTGTGGCCGTCAGAGCAACATCTAGCCCCGAGTGTTCTGCCTGCTTAATGAGGGCACTGAGGTCAACAACGGGAAAGAACCAAATATTTTCTGTGTAAATTAGCATCGTTAGCTTGTGTTGGTATTCACTGCTATGTGCATTCGAGTTGCTGCTGGGCTGATACTGGATTGTCAACAGTTCCATGTGCTGTGCTGCCTTGTTTCTGGAGGACATGGAGCACCTTAATAACCATGGATGCCTTGTTCACTGTGGGTGGGGGATTTAATATCCATCTAGACTGGAGCCCTGTTTGCGATGGGGTATCTGATTCAGGCCAGGCAGCAGTTCAGCAAAGCCAACACACTGTGGGCCAAGCCCAGGCTCTTGAGGCTGAGAAAAGAATTGGTGACATCCTTGGCCAGGAGGGGTTTCACCTGAAAAAGCCCCACAGATCCCAGGTTTGTGACAAACTACTGGGTGGCCCTCTGAGAGCCTGGGCATTGAGTGGTATTTGTCTCTGTAGTCAATTGGAGCTGTATCTGTGCAGCCTACAAATGTCCTCGAATGAACATTTGGCCTCCTGCCATGAAAAGGGTGTGCTAGAAAGCAGAGTGTGTAGCTGTGATCTGCTTGTCATCTTGGGGAGACAAGCCTGGGATCATCTTTTGAGAACCAGTCTTAGGTACCCAGTGAAGTGGTCAGAAGAGCTCCCTCGTGATCTGAAACCTCTTCCTGTTGTTGCAGAATGATCCAAATTATCTGTTGGATAGTAATTGTCTTTGGTGCTGTTCCTCATTCTCGTGGCTGCTCTGAAATGTCTGCGGTCAAAGGAGTGCGGGGGCTGCTTTGCTTTCCGCCCCCAGGCATGAACTTCAACGGAAGCACCAGGGGGAACCTGTATCCCTGGAGTAGCTGTGGTGGAGGATGAGGGATTTGAGATTAAGTTGATGAATGAGGTAATGTTACATAGCTGCCCGCAGTAGCCCAGGATTTCTTTGCTATCATGATAATTGGCACATCTTCTGAGCTCACTAATCGTTCCTGAATAGGACTCTGAGGAAGCTACTCCAGGATAGTTCCTGCAGCAGAGTTAATTCCACCTCAGCCCTCCAGCAGTTGTGCCCCTGGGGGCAAATCCAAGTCAGCTCTGCTAGGCTTTGCATTTAGTCCCCTCTGCTTACCGAGCTTTACATCCCATATTCTCTCTCCTGCCTTTATTGTCACTAGCAGAGCTTTGCTCTGGTCCTGTCAGATCCGTGGTCACTGGTGGTGCTATTCTCGGCTCAGATTTGCATGTAGCATTCCGGGTTGCACAGATTTGTGTGCTCTGCTTCAGTTCTGTGTTGGCATTTTATTGTGGTTTTATTCCGCTGCAGTTCCTGCCTGACTTGTTATGTGCTTTCCTCTGCAGTTCTCTAACACAGCTTTTTAAGTCATCTTCTGTTGACTCTTTCCTGCATATATTTCTCTCTCTCTCTGGGTTTTTATACATATATATATATATAAAAATATAAAAATAGCCTCTCTTTGTAACCTCTCTACATTTCCTTTGGCTATTCGCCAGCGTTAAGTCATATCACCTCATTATCACTAATTTAAACTACAGGGCATTTGCTGCCTCTTTCTGATCCTTGATGAAGGCGTTAGAAATATTTGATGTTCCTCAGACCCTTGTGGCACCCGGGAGATGTTGTGCACCCTCAGTTTCGTGTGGTATGGATTAGTTTCTCAGCGATCTGTTTCCAGCCATTCGATTGAGCTGTTAGCTCATATCAGCATCCTGAGCTGCAGTGACTTCAGTGCCTGTCAGTGTGTTTGATTGCATGCTTGGTTACCTTCTCAGGTGTTTGAGTGTGCCCTCCTGTCTCCCACCTGCATCCAATTAAAGTTCACTTCAGTTTAAAGAACTCTCAATAATCCAGTTAGTCTGGCAACATCCCTGCCTTATTGCCTTGTTTAGGTAAAACATTATAAAAATTGTTCCTGCCTGATTTCCTGTGTTTCCCTGAGAGCCTTCCAAAATTATTCAACTTAAACAAGATGACTGACAGTGTGAGAAACACGAGGTTGACAAGGCTAAGACAAAACTGCGATCCTCTCTTCCCCCCCTGAAGGATGCCAGTTGGAGGTGCTCTTTGCGTTCCCTGTGATAGTCCTGGCTTGTAACTCCGTGCTTGCTGTTTCTGAGTTCCCTCCTTAGCACCTGCCTGGTGCAAACATCCTGCTGAGAACCCTCTGGTCCTTTTAGGATTTGGTGAAAACATCTCTACAGGGTGTTTCCTAATCTGATTCTCTGTGTTGTGTTTCAGAATGAACTGGACAAGGTGAAGGCTCAGCTCTCCATGAAAGGTGAGTTCCAGCTGCCTGCAGGGGGTTGGCAGCCCACAGTTGACAGGTCCTGGGCTCTATCAAGTGGCTTGACCAGGCCTGAGGAACCCCTGTGCAGAGCCCACCCCTTTCTGAAACGGTGCTGGCTGCAAGCTGTTTCACTGGTACAGCTTCTTCAGAGCTTCTCCTGGGGTGAGACCACCTAAAGCTCTGTATGACAGAGCCCAGGCCTGCAGCCTGGCCCAGCTCTGCTGTAACTCAGGAGCTCACTGTGAGTTTAGACACACAGATGCAATTCTTTTTGCCCCTCTTCCTAATCACAAGCTACAGACCTGCAGCACAGCTCTATCCGGAGCAGGCTTGAAAGCAAAGCCCCTGGTTTGCTCACTGGGTAACTCACAGCTGCACGTGGCAAAGGCTCACTCCCTCCAGCAGATGAGAGGGTGAAAGTGGTGTCCAAAAGCAGCAGTGGGAAGGCTTTGGATTTGTTTGGCTGTTGCAGTGCCACATGTGTCGCGCGAAGAGCAGACGGAGTTCAGTGTGTGCGCACTTCCACTTTCCCATCTTTAATTTTAGAGGATGTTTCAGGGAGGCAGGAAAAGCAAAAGCCCTGGAGACTTGTCGATGGGTTTTAAGCATCGTCTGTAGGCAGCCTGTCATCAGAACATGAGTCATGAGCAGCGAAAGGAAAATGTCAGTCTAAGTGACAGAAATCCTAAAACATGCTAGCAGAAGGGAAAAAAAAAATGTTTAAAGAATGCTGGGGGCTCACCCACGCCCTGAGAGTTGTCTTCCCTCTGTGTTCCCTGCGTGCACGAGACAGACGTGAATAGCCAGTAGAATGAGGATTCAGTCCTTAGCCTGAGAGCAGAATTGGACAGTCTACACAGCTCTATTCTGAGGCCTGTTCTCCTGCCAGCTTGGTTGAGTTTAGTGTCTTGGTAGAGAGCCAGATCTTCTGGGGAAGGGGGCTGGGATTCTTGCTAGGATGTTATCCAAGAAAAACTGCTCGAAGGCCTGCTAATCTTCTCGGCTCCTGGTGAGTAGAGGTTGGATTTGACATTCCCTATCCCATTCTCTTTTCATATTGGAAATGCGAAGCTCCTTCCCACCTCCTGCCTCCTTTGCTGTGGGTACTCTGCTCTCTGCTGGTTCCTGTGTATAAGTTCTCCATGTGAAGCTGTGCTCTGCTCTGTGCTGTGCTCTGCAGAGGACCTGTGCAACTGCCAGGCTCGGATCAGCTTGCAAATGGCTCAAGAGGTGCTGAGCTCCGAGCAGACCCAGCAGGCGCTGTGGGAGGCACTCTGAATGAGCTGAAAACTCATTCCTGCAGCACGGAGAGCTTTGACTCCTGCCATCTGCCTCTGGGCAGCTGGGAACGGAGGAGGGGGAAGCCCTAACTCTTCTGGTGGGTGTGGAGTCCCTGCAAATGCAGGGGAGCGTCTCCAGGCTGTGCTGGTGAGAAAGGGTTATGCAGATCAATGGAGAAGCCACCCGCCTGCTTCTTCTGGGATACGTTCTTCTCCTTCCCCAGTCCCACGTGGCTCTTCTACTCTCTGATCAAGCAGTGAAGCTGCACTGCAGGTCATACTTCCACAGGATATGGTGGCACAATTTTGAAACTGGATTGCTAGGAGAACAAGCTTTCTGGAAAGGCACTGTTTGGCTCTCCACTCTTGTCAGGCTGGAGCCAGAGGCGATTTTAGCAAAGACTGAAATGCTGAGCTGAAAAATTTACCCTGCTCTCAGCAGGATTAGGTGGAGGGGTGCTGCTTTCCCTCATTACCCAACTGCTTTGAGCTTTCCAGCAACTCTGGCTGTTCCCTGCATGGGTCTGTCAGCTCCTGATGGTGGTTGTTGCTTCCTGAACTGTTCTTCTGTTGTCTCAACAAAACAAATCAAAATCTGGTAGTTTTTTTTTTTCCCACCACCTTCTCTCTAGTGGTCAGAGGCATGTGTTCCTGGTTTGCCTGGGAGAGGGAGAGCAGGACTCGGGTTTTATAACCTGCAAAAAGCGGGCACCTGGGGAATCCACTTAATCTGTCATGTGTCCTGCAAAGTTCCCAATGTCTCTGCTTCTAGCCCTTCACAACGTAGGTGCTGTGGTGATGGCAGATGCCAGAGTATGGTGTACCACTGCATAGAGCTGCCCAGTGGCACCCAGAGGGCTTCCTGGCACGTGAGGCTCCATGTGGAGAGGACGGGCTCGGAGCTCTGCTCTGCAGCTCTGTGACAGCGTGGTGTAATTCGAGAGGAATGATTTCCTTGTGCGAGCCTGGCTTTGAGAAAATGCAAGAGTTAAGATGCATCATCTTAACGCTAGCAGGGCTGGCACTGGAAAGCTATTAAAGGGAGTTTTTTATCTTTAGTAAAGAAATCTTGAAGCCTGCTGGCACTGAGAGAAGCAATTGCTCAGTACAGAACCTGGTGCAGACAGCACTTAGAGAAATGGCTCTCTCCAGGAATGGCCAAATCCTGGCAGCCTGGAGCTGGGATTGCAAGCAGTGTGTGTGCTCCAGCTGCTGTGGGGCAGCTGAAGTCTGGGTTACTGGACCATGACCTTTTTCTTTCTTCTTTTCTTTTCCAGAGAAGGAAAAGCGAGAATGCCAGGCTGTTGTGGATGGGCTGAGGGACACTCTGGATGTGCGCAACGCCACGATAGAGTCGCTCCAGAAGGTGCTGGGAGAGACAGAGATGCTGTGCTCCTCTCTCAAGGTACCCTTCCTGTCCCCAGCACTAACCATGGCACAGTCAGTGTTAGTTTTGCTGAAGGTCCCTGCAGGTCCTGCTAACAAAGAGCTTGTGCTGGTAGGATTTTGAATCTGGTGCCCGGGTTTTCATTTTGTTTTTATTTATGAAAGCAAGTGGTGTTGCTGGACTCGAGGTCCTGCGTGTGCTCTGCCTGGAGGTGATTCAGAGGCACAACAGCCAGGCCTGTGGTTTGTGTACAGGTGGGTGTGTGCTCAAGGCAGAGGTGGCTGTGGTGAGGGAGAGTTGCCAGCCTGGCCTGGGGGGTGTGGCTGAGCCTTGCTAATGGAGTGGCAGTGCTGATCATAAAGGTAGCAGCATGAGCCTAGTGTGGGAACTGGCCCCAGCGCCCCACTGCTGAAACGCTGGCTCCCTGTGGTAGAATGTTCTTCTGAAATGGGTTTAGGCCAGGCGGGATTCAAGGAAAATTAGTTTCTTAGTTTGACTAGGGGAGAAATCAAACTGAAAAATATGGAAGGGGAGTTGCAGGCTTCTGCTGAGTGGGATCTGATCCAGCTAACTCTCCTGTCTCTCCTCCGTTGCCAGGGCTTTGCTTCAGTTAGGTTAGTAATGTTGTGAAGTCCAGGGATCAAATATTCCTGTTGTTTCAGCATGCAGTGACTCAGTGTGTAGTCATGTAGTGTGCGTAAACAGCAAGAGGAAAAGGGTAAGAGCAGGAGCAGCTTTGTTGGGATGTCTCGTAGCAGCTTTGCCTCGGGTGGGCTGGGCAGTCTCTGCTGTTGAAGGTGATGTGCCTGTCTCAGGTAGATGGGGTGCAGGTAGGGGGGGTTCTGAGTTGCAGGCTGAAAGATGGGGTAGGGGTCAACTGCACTTCCCAAGCTCTCTGCCCCTTGGAGTGTGGGTCTGACCCAGTATCCTAAACTGCATCATATTCCTTGACCTCCAAGGTCAAGTGGTCCAGGGAGAGCTTGTAGATGTGTTTGGGGCTGTCTTGCTGTACACCACCTGCAGCTGGGCTTTTCTGGCAGGAACCAGTCCAGGTCTAACTGACACTAGAAGGACAGAGTAATGAATTAATGCCAGACGGGCCTTTCTGTGAGCCAGCACAACTCTTTTTACCCAATCATGGAGTTATATCCAATCTGCTGGGTGTAAAGGCAGCTGGGATCTTGGGCATGCCAGAGATGCTTGTGGAATCCTGGATGTATCAGTGGCAAGATACTTCTGATGCTCCCTACTCCAGCAGAAACAACTGGGACAGTGCTTGCTGCTGGACTCAGTATCTCTGTGCTTGGCTTTCCTCCCCTGACACTTCCAGAGGAAGCTCTGTGCTTATCTTGCCTGTTGCAAAACCCTCTCTGCGTGCTTAAGTCCCTTTAATGAAAGCTGGGCAGGGCAGAAGGATTAGGGACCTGGAGGTATCTTTTCTGTGGTGTACAGGGTTTCCCAGCTGAATGCCAAGCCATGTCTTATACTGCATCATTAAAGATTAAAGCACTAAACTTCTGCAGTGAAAATACAGGCTTAACTTGCTGTGACGCAGGTTAAGACTGCGCCGTTCCTGTCTTCTGCTGGCACTGTCAGCTGCTGCTGAACCTCTGTGTGAGG
The DNA here is from genome assembly GCF_003031625.1 of Empidonax traillii. NCBI lineage: Eukaryota > Metazoa > Chordata > Aves > Passeriformes > Tyrannidae > Empidonax > Empidonax traillii. The sequence continues at coordinate 1,415,527 of NW_020955380.1, forward strand.
GTTTGCTGCTGTTTCAGGCTGGCTGAGGCTGGGGACTCTGCTCCAACCGGGCACAAGGCGCTGCTGGGGGGATCTGAGGTGTAGAAGGTTCTGTTTAGGGAAAGCCAAAGATGGGCTCTGGTTAAGCAAGAGTAACATGTGAGCCTGCAACACTCTCCCTCCGCAAATTCCCAGTGGTTTCACAGCTGTTTGGTTTCTGTGGCAGGAAGTGGATAAAATCCTTTAACTTCTGTGTGGGAAGGAGCTTTATGAAGCGATGGTCCTTTGCCAGGCCTCTCCCTGGAGTCAGCACTGTGCTGAAACCGGGCCCGGAGCCTTTCGAAGTTGCTGTGTGAGGTGCCCAGGCACACACAAACCTAGACAGCACAGATGCATCGCAATGGTGCTAATTCAGCTCTCCCCATCCTCTGCCACACTGCAGATGTGTGCTTTTCCAGCTCAGCTGAGGTTCTGTGTTGCTGCTGGAGAGCCCGGAGGGGCGATGGCTACAATAGGCTTGCAGCGGGTGAGCAAAGTGCCTGGCTTTGTGTCTTGTTTGGCTGGGGTCACCCAAAAGAGACCCACTCATTCCTGTTTATGCTCTAAGCAACTAATGGCAGGGAGAACAGGGAGGCTGAAGCAATCTGCTGTGCGTGGAGGAGAAGGTGACAGCCAGGTTTGCTTGCTGTGGACTCCGTTGCTTTGTAAAACAGATTGTCACTGTGTACAGGGCACTGTGCAGCCCCTCCAGCGCTCCCAGCAGAGAGGGGCTACGATGTGGTGTCAGCTCCAGCCTCACCTTGCGATTAGCACTGAGACCCTGCTGTGCTGGTGGGGGGCAGAGCTGGGGGTGCAGCGGGAGGGAGCTCAACTGTCCCTAATCCTGGGCTGCTGAGGTAGTGATAGCATTAAGAGCCAGTGTATGCTCCCAGCTGCCCGCAGTGCGCATAAGCCAGGATGTTTCTCTGACAATCCCTGGAGCCTTCCTAATGGTCTGTGTTGTGCTTGCTTCTCTGCAGAAGCAGATGAAATTCCTAGAGCAGCAGCAGGAGGATAACAGAAGTTCAAAGGAGGAGGCCCGCCGTCTGCGGAACAAGCTGAGAACCATGGAGCGGTGAGATCCGGGGCGCTCCTTGGGCCCGGCAGGCTGGGCTACACACCCCTGCCCTTCCTGGAGAGGGAGGGAGGGGTCCTGCTGGGCCTGCTGCAGTGTCCCCCTTCACATGCTGGATCACCTTACCTGTAAGGCTGGAAACTGCTGCATTAGCAGGCCTGCCTTTGCCTGTCCCTGCTAGGTTTGTAGACAGCTGCTCTCGTTAAAGAGTGGTACAGGCCTCATCCCCAGTGCCCCAAGCATGGCTGTGTGCCATTCCTGCTATCAGAGGATGCTGGGGCAGAATGCCAGCCCAGGAACACAGTCAGCCACAGGGCTATAGGGACCAAGAGCTGGGGCATCAGCTCCATGTGCACTGTGTTGTACAGCTGCCCCTTCTCTAGTCCAAATGGTGCCACTCTTCCCTAGCGAAAAGCCCTGCTTGAGGTGAGGCAGCTGTGTCTCTTCCCTCATGACACCCAGAGTGTCTGGAGCAGGAGGTCAGGCTGCACCAGTCTCATGGGGAGAAGCAGGGCTCCTATTGTTTCCCCAGCTCTGTTTGTGACTCCTGAGCTGAGGGTATGTTTTTGTTTGGTTTCTTTTGTGCAGGATTGAGCTTTTGCTTCAGAGCCAGCGCCCCGAAGTGGAGGAGATGATCAGAGAGATGGGAGTCGGGCAGGCAGCAGTTGAACAGCTTGCAATCTATTGTGTCTCACTGAAAAAGTAGGTGCTGCAGGCTTGGCACAGCTGGCTAGTGCTGTCCTATCCTAACCTCAGCCCAGGGAGACCCTCTGCTGAGTAGCAGCAGGCACATGGGCTCTGTGGGGCTCTCGCCGCCTCTTCGGGCTTCCACTGGGTTTTGACTGACACATCCCGGGGACCTAGTTTGGAGCCTGTCACACTGAACTGTTCCTGTTGTCACTGTAGTGACATGTGTGTCACCATGGGAACTGTCTCCAGAGTTGTCAGTGCACCTATGAAGTGATGATGATTATTCCCTCCGCTTTCCTCTCGCGCCCCGGGGGGAAGCGAGCGCATGAGGAGCTCTGGGCTGTGCCCTCTGCAGCCCTGCACTGTGCAGCTGTGGCCTCTGGCATGCTCTGGCAAGGCAAATCTGCACTGCTGCCCTCCCCTACCTGGAAATCCATCTGGTCCTGCTAGGCAAAAACACAGCTTTTTTTGGGTCTGTTCTGATGGCAGCTGAGTAACTGCAGCTTTGGTATGAAGCTGTAATGAGGCAAGTGTCCCTGTGGTGTAATTGGGAGTGAATGTGCATGGCCAATAGTGTGAAGTCTCAGAAAAGTCACTTAAATCAAAGTCCTCTATTTGCTGCCAGCATGAAGACTGTGCTCTGTTGTCTATCTGTCTGTTTCATTGGCAACTGAAATGTCTCTGGCTCTGGTTTCCATTTTGCTGGTGGAATCAGGCATGATATCCCTTGCAGGTTTTTTCTCCACCATGGGGTAGCAGACTGTGTGACACAGTGTTGGTACACTCAGCTCTGTTCCCTAAGGGGCTTTGTGTTTCCTGGGTTTTCTCTGGTGGCTCTGCAGTTCCAGAGCTTCAAATTAAGGGTCTAGGCTTGCCTGTGAGAAGTTCTAGCTCAGTCATCTTGCAAACAGCGTGACTCTTTGGGTCTCTTTGCAGGGAATATGAGAACTTAAAGGAGGCTCGGAAGGTCTCTGTTGAGATGACAGAGAAGCTGAAGAAGGAACTGTTTTCTGTCAATAACAAGGTAAAGGGGAGAGCATGAGTCACCAGGGTAGCATCTGGTCTATAGATCCCTGCCCACAACTGAGGCCCAAGGCCTCTGCAGTGACCCACTCCCACACTGAGCACTACCTGCCTGTTATGGGTGTGTGGAAGGTCAGGCTGGGGTTTCTGGGTCAGGGTGTGATGCTGCGGTGAGCGAGTGGCTCATGGGCTGTTGTCAGGAGTGCAATCTCTGAGGACAGTGGTAGGGCAGCTTGTGCAGAGCCACAGTTTGGCAGGGAGCCTGGGCTGGAAGGCAGCAGCACACAGGTGCTCCACTGCTCCAGCTGGGTTCTGGAAGTAGCACTTCCTTCTTCCTGCCACACTGCTGAGTGCTCAGCTGACAGCCCCTCCTTCTGCAGCACTGGGCCCCTAGGAAAGGTGGGAAGGGGTTTGGAGCCAGTGTCAGTTGAGCAGGGCTTAGCCCTGGCTTGGCACAACCAGTCACACCCAGCCTCGTGCCTTCAGCCAGCCGAACCGGGCCAGGGCTCCTTCATCTTGCTGTGGCCAGGCAGGAGAGGTTTCCAAAGCACAGTGAGGACATGCAGGTGGCCCTGCACAGAGCCTGCCTGGGCTGGTCTTGAACTGGTGCAGAGCTTGGGAATGCTGACATGCCTCTGCTGACATGTGCTCCCCCCTGCTCCAGGCCTGGCTGGCCTTGCCAGCTCGGGCCAGGAGGCACTTTGTCTGGTCTGGTAGCACGTCCCCATGAAAAGTGTGTGCCTGCAGCCTCACTCTCCAAGGCGCAGGTGTTCCTGGGGCATCCCCGTGTCTCAGCCAACAAAGTAAGAAGCTGTGGGTGGCTTTGGCCTATTTTTGTTTCTCAGCCATAGCTGTTGTCCCTTCAAACAGAGAAGGAGGTTTTCAGATTGCTGTGCTGTTCCCCAGGAGTGTTAACCCCCTACACAAGGTGCTGCTGCTGGAATTGAGCTGTTCCAGGCTGAGTCAGAGCCAAGCCGTGATAACCACTGGGTCAGGAGGATGCGAGTCAGTGTGCTGAGGGCTCAGGGCTTGGCTGACAGGGAGCTGACTGTACCCACAGCATGTGGGCTGGCCCAGCCTCCAGGACCCACAGAAGTCTCTGATGTGGTAGCCATCCACTTCCCGACCCCTGCTCCTGGCATGCTTCCCTGTTGAATCAGGCTTGTCCATGTGCCAGCACTGCTGATGCACAGCCATCCTCCAGCCTGTGGTTTGTAATTCCTGTGCTCTGGTATGTCCAAAGTCCTGCAGGAATTCAGAACGCAGCCACCAAGTGTTAGAGCAGGGAAAAGCTGTCGCCGTCAGGCATAAATGTTCAGGAAAGGCTGGGCAAGCAGCCCTGGAGATCCCTCTGCAGGCAGCTTGTGGAAGTGGGTAGGGATTGGCTTATGCTGGTACAGGAGAGATTGGTCAGACTGATATAGGAAAATTGAACCCTTGAACAGGGGAAGTAGCATGTGGTGCAGAGCCCACTGCTCTCACAGGGTCTGCAGTCTCCCTTACCCAGGTGGTGTAACCCACACTCTGCTGTTGTATCCTGCAGCTGCAGAAAACGACTTTAGACTTGGAGAAGACGCAGGAGGAGTTAGAAAGCACCCAGAAGGATCTGAAGAATGCAGACAAAGAGATCTTGGTGAGAATATCATTCCTCGGTCTGCAGTAACTGGCAGCTGGCCACGGCCTGCAGCTGCAAAGCCAGGAGTTATGCTGGCTTTTGCTCAGTGACTCAGTTTCCCAGCCCACCACCTGATGCTGATTTATGGAAAAGGGGCAAAATATCTACTAGTAAATCTTTCCTTATCTCACTCTCTGCTTTCCCTTTTCCCTCTAGAGTTTGAAGAAGAAGATAGACATCTTGCAGGATACTCTGAAGGTCCCATCTGTAACCAGAGAGACACTCAGTCGCCTAGTCTTTGAGAGGTTAGTGAGCTGCATCCTCAGATGGTGGTCATGGGTCCAGAACAGGAGCTGACAGTTTAATTAGCCGGGGAAGCAGAGATGTACTAGTCTACCAGGTGTCGCAGTAGTATTGTTGTTTTGTTCCTTATATCCTTTTTCTTGTGGCTGACCTGGAAAAAGTGTGTATCTCAGAGGCTTTGGGTCAGGAGCAGGTGGAGGAATGGCCTGGGTTTTGAAAAACTCTTTGTTACTATATCCTGCCAGGGAAATATCCCTAAAGCTTCTCTTCTGGTTGCTTCAGAGCTGGCCTTCAGGGGAACATGGCACGGTGTATGGGAACCAGAGATCTTAGCCAGGCAGAGGAACCTAGCCTGAAAAATGGCATCTCATGTTTCTATTCAGCCTTTCCTGTGAGGAGCCTGTGCCATTGCCCCAGTACAGCAAGCTGGATTGTGTGCACAGAGCAGCAGTGTGATTCCCTGGGCTCTGGGTGCTGCTGTTGTAGCGCAGCCCATTCGAGGGGGAACAGTAGTTTGGGGCATTGGCTTTAAACTCTGGGGTTTGGATTGTCCTTCCTTTGACATGCAGGCAGAACAGGGCTCTGTCTCTGGTCCCACTGTTGTCCTTGTGTGCAGCTCTGCCTTCCCTTCCCCTTCTGGGTGGCCCGTGGTGGCCCCATGGCTGACGCTTTTCCTGGCCTTGCAGCCCCGTTCCCGTGGAACTGCGGCACCCGAAGCTGCACCGCCCGGCCCACAGCGATGAGATCAACCTAGATGCCACTTTTGATGTGGACACCCCTGAGCATCAGCCCTGCACATCCCCCTTCAGCCCTGCAAAAAGGCAGAAGCTGGATAAAAGGCCGTGAGTTCCCCCTCCTCTCTCTGCTTCTAAAGGAGATCAAAGTCTCGCTGCTTTGGAAGTTGCTGTGTGAGATCAGATAGCTCTCCAGCTGCCTGATGGCGTGCTGCAAGCTTTGTCGTCATTTGCTTGGCCTTGTCTGTCCTTGCCTGCTCCACTTGAACAATAAATCTCTGCTGATTTGCTCCTTGGGCTTCTTACAGGCCTCCCGTGGTAAATCTGGCGAAGAAAGTTCTGAAGGAAACAGTGGAGGTAAAAGAACTAACCTTGATTTGCTGTATTGCCTCTTTGATTCTGCTGATAATAAGCTTGGGATAAAGGATCCATTTTCTCCATGTAGAAGGCACTGTGGTCATAGACCAGCCCATCTACAGAGCCACAGTATGTGCTTCAAAGTGCTTTCCTTGATGGTCTCCTAGAAACACTACTGCTGCCTCAGGTCTCCTGGAATTGGGCAGGAGAGGGAGGGTGGAGGCCCACGTGCTTCTTGCTGATGATTTTAGCCCAGGTGTGCTTGGCAAATACCATATGGAGCTGACCACAAGGGCTGGGGGTCAACTGAGGTGGCTGTTTCCAGCCTTGCTGGGGGCAGTGTCCTGCCTTCTGGGCACTGTTCCTCATGAGCACCAGTGGGAGGTTGGAAGCTGCTGGTTTTCAGGCCTGACATGTGGTATGGCAGTAGCCATTATCCTAAATAGGTGTCTGTGTTATTAGTGCTGCCTGTATGTGGACTCCTTTAACCATCACGATCTCCTGAATGGGCTTTTCTTGGGTTTTTTTGTGGGACAGAACTGGGCAGATGATGTGGAGGACGATGCTCTTAAAGGACTCATGCCAACATTCATCAGGAACTCTGTTCTCTGCAAGAAGCCGCCTTTGGGCAGCTTGCTGGGTCCCCACAAGAATAGGGGCATGGTAAGTATGACTGTCCAGTTGGTGAGTGTGTCCAGGGCTGGCAGTGCCACCTCTGTCCTGAAGTGACCCTGCAGGAGGAAGCGAACCAGGCTTTTACCTTGCCACATACAGTGTGTGGAAAATAAATCTAGGAGCACAACCTGGCTACTTCCCAGTCCTCCTGCTTCCTGCAGAGCTCCGGGGATGACAGATGCTCATTCCCTTCCTGGCAGCAGACTGAGTGGCTCTCTCTGTCCTATTCCTCTGCCTCCTTGGAGCTTGGGGTGTTTTCTTTGTATTCCTCTGTCTCAGTGACAAAATCCTAAGCTTTGCTTGGAAGGCTCAGCCTGCCTCAAGAAGTGCACAAAATTCCCAAACTTTATTAATACCCCTCAGCCTGTCTTTTTCCAAAGGTGAGGGCTTAACACAAGTGCTGAGTTTTTCCAGGTGCTGTAACTCCTCTCCAAAAGCTGTGGTCTGCAAGGCTCTCCCTGGCCTGTAACCAACACGAGGAGAGGTAGCCATGGATCTGTGCTGCTGCCCCGGGCTCATTTGTTTCTCTCTTCTAGGTGAGGACAGGGTACGACGGCATGGGAGGCAGAACAAAGTTCATACAGCCTGTATCCTTTCCTGCAGCTCATGTGGCAGTAGGGATGCTGAACCTCATTCCTATTCCTCCTCTTTGGTCAACGAAAAATGGACAAGGACCCTCAAGTAACTGATTTCTCTTTGACTCTGAACAAGTCTGAGCTCAGCAAAGGCGTCAAAGGACCTGAACTTGCTGGGAGCACCTGTGGCTTGTTCAGGGGAGAACATCAGCTAGAAACCTGTGCAGTTTGCAGGGACTGCCTGTGCCCTTGAGATCTTGGAGCAGCAGTGTGGCACAGCCTCTTCCTGGCCATGTGCCTGCCAGGCTGTGCAGCCGGAGCCTTCATTCCTGTGGGATGCTGCTGCTGCTGCTGCTGCTCTGTGGTGAGGAGTGGCTGGGCTGAGCTCACTCTGTGGGTGTGGAGCTGCTCCTCCCTTGGGGTTGCTCCTGCAGGCTCTGGCTGCCCTGAATGTCTTGAAGCTCAGATGTGTACACTTAAATGCTGTTTTGTGTGTGAGGGGGTAGCACAGAATCATTGAGGGTGGAAAAGAGCTCTAAGATCACAGAGTCCGCCCGCACTGCCAAGCCCTCCACTAAACCATATCCCTCACCACTGTATCTACATGTTTTTTGAACACTACCAGGGACAGTGATTCCACCACTTCCCTGGGCAGCCTGTTCCAATGCTTGACCACGCATTCAGTGAAGGCATTTTTTCTGATATCCAATCTGAACCTCTCCTGAGTGGAAAATATTCCTTGACTCATGGGACAGGTGTGTGTGTCTGAGCTCTGCTGCTGTGAAAAGGTAGCAAAGCCTGTGCTGTCCTGCAGGGAATTTTTCCTTGGGTGTAGATGTATGGCTGGGCCCTAGGTCTGGTTCAAGCTGGCCTGCAACAGGTGCTGGATCACTTGTGTCCCAGGGCACTGGTCTGTGCTTTCCTTGACAGTTTCACCTCCAGACAAACCTGGCGGAAATCCGTCCGTTAGCAGTGAAGAGCAAGAAGAAGGTGTCCAGGCCAGCATCTGCAGCTGCTTCCACATCTTCCTCCAGCAGCAGCCAGGCCAGACTGGACAGTTTCCTGCAGTGAGAGCCCCTGGCTTCCTGGGAGAGGCTGGGAAGGGGCTGCAGGGAGAGCACACTCACCCAGAGCCTGGCACAAAGCAATGTGCAGCCACCACTGTGTGGGGGTGCTGTTTGCAAAGCACTGACAGTGCCTTGTGGGTGCGACAAGCTGCCCTCTGGATAATGCTTGGACTCATTCTACTCACCTCATTCTACCACTCCTTCCTTCTTTTTTTCATGCAGAGTCAACAGAGGGGGGTGTTGTCTGTTGTCCTCTGGCCTGCTCAGAGCTCTGCAGTTGCTGCTGCTTTGGGCTCTCAGACATCAGACACCAGGTGGAACTGCATTTCTTGGATGCAGCCACAAGCTAGAGGTGTGGAAGTTGAAGTATATCTGGGATGGGAGTCTGGGGGAGAAGCAGGGAGAAAGGACCGGACCAACTCCATGCCTGATGTAAATAGTTCCAAGGAAGTTTCCTGTAGGAAGAAGTGTGCAGAGCAGGCTGTGTTGCTGTGGAATATGTGTATATTCATAATCAAATTAAACACCTTCCCTTGACCACAGGCTTGTGTGGGCTGGGGAGACCCACAGATGGGCCTGGGGGCTGTGCTGCCCTGCCTTGTTTGGGGCCATGAAGTCCACTGAGTTCTTGATGGCTTGGCACTGAAACCGCTGACTGGGGAGAAGGGTGTTGAGGTGATGCCCTGCCCTGCTTAGAAGCAGAGATAGGTGTGCTGGTGTGACCTCTGTGCTTGGCATGTGTTTGTGTGAAGCTTGTTTAGGAATTTCTATTTTTTTAATAAGACTATAGAGTATTTTTGTTATTTTGTAACTGTTCCGCCTAGCGATTTGAGGGTTTGGAATGGCCTGAAGAGGTGCTGAAGAATGGCTCCCTTCAGGGGAGGGGGAGAGTGGTGGGGCTGAACCTGTGTGGGCTTCTTCAGCTTGAAGACATGGAACAGGAGATCCCCTCCTGCCCCCTGAAGCAGGGCTGTCCGAGCCGCAAGGAACAGGCGTTGTGAAGCACCTAATGCAGCACTCTGTTGTACAAATCTGATGTTTCCCACTTCCAGCTGCTTCAGGCTGAAAGTCTTAGTACCTGGACTGGCTAAAAAATGTGTTTTTAGGGAATAAAATATACTGCTGTGCACACTTGTTAACACAAGTGGCTTCTGAGTATTTTCTACCCTGTTGCAGCTCAGGGTGGAGGGCTGAGCTCGGGTGCTGAGTGGGGGGTGATTGATGGGCCTGACCTTTAAGAAACCTCTATTGGCAGCTCTCAGGTGCCTGTGAAGCTCAGCCCCACGGCTGTGTAGCTTAGAGTCCCACCCCGCCCAGACAGCAGTGCTTGTGTGAGCTGGACCTGGTTTCTGTTAGACTGCTGCTGGCTCCCTAGTGCTTTAATCTGATTTCTAGAGGAAAACAAAATCATCCTGGCCCAAAAAATCCCTGTGCTCTGACTGTAGGGAGCAGAGGGGCACATCAAAAGCAGCGTGACAGCAGATTCATTGTCCCCTTCTACTCCGCTCTTGTGATACCTCACCTGGAGTGCTGTGTCCAGCTCTGGGACACCACCATGCGAAGGATGTTCCAGCAGGTTCAGAGGAGGCCATGGAGATGCTCTGAGGGCTGAAGTGCCTCTGCACATATGTGTTGCCCCTGCCCAGAACTGAAGCTGTTTCACTCTTCCTCAGTGATTTCAGCTCCTCCAAAACTGTCTTCCTCCTAAATTACATCTTCCACAGCTGCTGCCTGTGGGACAGCAGCAAGCTCCAGCTGCTGGCACTCCCTTCCCGGGGCTGGGGGACACACAGCCGGCAAGGAAGGGGCAGAGGTGCCGTTTTCCCAGGGCTTGTAGGAGCCGGTTTCTATTTCAGTGTGAGCAGAGGTGAGACCGGCCCCAGTTTCCCGTTTATTTTGGGATTTAGCGCGTGTCTGTTGACTCACAGCCCATAAAAAGCAGCTGCCGGGCTGTGTCGGGTCTCGGCTCCGGCGGGGCTGCCGCTCCCGCGGGCGCCTCCCGGTCCCCGCCGGGGACCCTCGAGGGGGCTTCTCCCCGTGCCCCCCGGTGTGGACAGCGGGGACCCCTTCATAGGGACACACTGACACCGCACTGCTAATTAGCGTTAATTACCTGCGGGTGCGCTGTCCTTGTGCCCCGGCGGGGCCGGGGCACTCCCGCAGGCACCGCTGCTCTCTGACGTCACGGGCAGACTGTGACCTCACACCGAGAGGATGCGCCCATTGGCTGAGCCCCGTGTGACCTCATGGGAGGGGAGTGGTTGTCGGGGCTCCCTGTGACCCCCCCCCCCCCCCCGGACCAGCTGAGAGCTCACGGGCTGAGCCTGGAGCTCAGGGAGAGCTGTTAACCCATTATTTGGGCCCTGTGATGTCAGGGAAGGGCAGCGATGGATGGGCTGGGCTCTGGGTGACCCTGAGGGCAGGGAGTGGTCACTGGCTGGGGCTTTATCGCTGTGACCTCACTCCACAGCCACTCTGCTTACAGGACATGTGACCTCACAGGGAGTCAGTGCCCAGCTGTGGGTGACAGCAGGGGACAGCCCGTGACCTCAGTGGCCAGGACTGTGTGACATCGCAGGGAGCAGGACAATCATTGGCTGGCAGGATGTGACATCCTGGGGCAGCCTATGACGTCACGGGGGTGGCAGGTGCTCACTGGCTGTCAGACTGACATCCCGAGGGAGGAGATGACCTCACAAACGCTTGAAGCACTGATTGGTTGGCAGGGTGTGACCTCTGGAAGGAGAAGAGCTCTCATTGGCTGGCAGGATGTGATGTCCTGGGGCAGCCCATGACCTCATGGGAAGGCAGGTGCTCATTGGCTGCCAGGCTGTGATATCCAGGGCCAGCACATGAGTTCATTGGTAGGCGGTGTGTGACGTCCTGCGGCAGCCCCCGTGACCTCACGGCCGAGCGGGCCGCCCATTGGCTGCCGGGTGTAACCTCATGCGGGAGCGCGCGCCCATTGGCAGCCGGTCCGTGACGTCACGGCGGGCGGACGGCCCATTGGCAGCAGGCGCGAGCTGTCGCGTGGCGCCGCCTGGCGGGCGCGAGGCGCGGGCGCCGCGCGCCTCTCATTGGCCGGCGGGCGGGGCGGGGCGGGGCCCGGGGGCACGTGCCGGCGGGGCCCCGCGGGGCGGGCGCCGATTGGCCCGGCGGGCGCGCGCGCGTGCCCGCGGCGCGAGCGGGCGCGGGGGGCGGCGCATGCGCGGGGCGGCGCGGGCGGGCGGCGATGGCGGCGCGGGGCTGATGGCGGCGGCGGGGGCGGCGCTGCGCTGAGGGAGCGGCCGCGGTCCCGGTCCCGCCCGGCCCGACATGGGCAACGAGGCCAGCCTGGAGGGCGGCGGCGACGACGGGCAGCTGCCGCCCGCCGCCGCCGCCGCCGCAGGGGCCCCGCCGCCGCCCGCCGCCGCCGCCGCCAAGCCGCCTTCAGCACCGGGCGGCGGCGGACAGCTCCCGCCCGCTGCCGGGCCCAGGTCAGAGCGGGGCGGGGGCGCGGGCGGGGCGGGGGGGGCTGGCGGGGCACAGGTGTGTGCGGGGCGGCGGGGGCAGGTGCGGGGGTCAGGGTTGCGGGGGCAGCGGTGTGAGCGGGGCGGGCACGGGCACTGCAGGTGCGCCGAGGGCAGGGGTGCGGGGTGCAGGGAGTGGGGCGCAGCTGTGTGGGGTTTAGATGTCAGGGCTGGTGCAGCTGTGTGGGGTTTAGATGTCAGGGCTGGTGCAGCTGTGTGGGGTGCAGCTGGGCTGGGGGGCCGTGAGGGCAGGGGGGCCGTGCGGGCAGGGGGTGCAGGTCTGTGAGGCACCTGCAGGCAGACACAGGCAGGCAGGTGACAGAGGGGTGTGCCGGGGGCGCACACCGAGGGGAGAGCAGGTGTGGCTGCGGGGGGTGGGCAGCGGGGAGAAGGCAGGTGAGGAAGGTGCAGTGGGGCTCAGGGAGATGACAGAGCCACTCGAGGCAGGTCACTGTGGGAAGGTGCAGCCCCGGGGGAGCTGTCAGCTCCAGGACACTCGTGGGTGCTGGGGAGGGTGAGGGTGCAGATTGTGTCTGGGTGCAGGAGATGGACAGCATGCCCTCAGGGACCAGTGCAGTGTTTAGGGGACAGGAGAAAGCGGGGTTCTGCCTGGTGGGCAGAGGTCCAGCGGTGAGGAGAGAGGGGTTGGGAGGAGGGAGGGACCGTGGTTCAGGGTTTGGTGGATCTGGTCGGGGTGGGGGGGACAGTGCCTGGCAGCACATGGCTGACAGCACCGGGGCGTGTGAGCACCCCAAATGTGGCCACCCCAAATGTGGCCACCCCAACCAGAGCCAGCACCAAACGGGAAAGGTCGTTATGTAACAGGAGGGACGTGCAGCCCTGCCAGGAGTCATCGGTGCAAAACCTCGCGGCGAACCGCGCCGAGCCAACTCTCCCTCTGCCAGGCAGCGCCAGCCGGGAGGGAGACGATTCGGAAGTGGGCGTGGGATTGAGATATTGCTTTAGGAAAAAAAAAAAAAGCTAATCCTAAAATATCATCCTATCTGGAAAAATATAAGATGAGGAGCAGAAAGTTGCACGGAAGGATGCGGGGGGACTCGGCAGGCGCTTTGCCCTCAGCGCGTGGCGGTGTTCAGGGCTCCCCGCCTTGCCTGGGCAACGAGGAGCACTGCTGGTGCCGGCTGTCATGTTGCTTTGAACGGGGAAAATCCAGGCAGGAGTCTGGGCAGGAGGCTGCAGTCTCACCTGGCGGTGGGTTCCGTCTCACTGGGCTGCAATTGCCGCTCACAGGCGGCACCGTAACATCCAGGCAGGATTCAGGGCGGCCAAGCCACGGGCACACTGCTGTCTGTGAGATTCCTGTGAGCTTTCACACAGGGAGCGTGAAAAAATACCCCTGAGTGAAATTGTGCTTGTTTTCCTTTACATTTTTCTCAGTTCCCCTCGCTAGAGAGTTGTGGATCCCTCTGCTTCAGGCTCTGCCAGTCAGAAGTTGTTTGTAGCTGCTCGTAGCAATTTAAAATTAAATACCTGCAGAGCTGTTTAGGCCGCTGTAACGAGATGAGCCAAGGGAGCCATGCAGGTCTGCTGTCTCTGTCTGATTTTGGCACTGCTCTACCATTGTTGCCGGGGTTTGTGTTTGCTCTTGTACAGGACTGGGGGTCCTGGAGGCTTTGGGGGTCCTGGAGCACACGGGGCTGGCGGGTGGAACAGCACAGTCCAGCAGCGCCGGCCGACCGCGCTCATCTCCTGCCAGAAACGCCAGGTTGTTTTTTCCGGCCATGCTCCAGCCTTTGCACACTGAGCTGATGCTTCTGGGCCTCCTGGGAAGCTGCTGCCGGGGAGCTGCCCTCCCTTGCAATTAATTAAGGCAATTAAAGAGGTGGGCCGTGCGGGGCTCTGCTGCGAAGCGGCAGTGGGATGGGGACGGTGCTGAGCAGTGCCAGTGGTTAAAACCTGAGCGTGGGAGGGGTGTGGGGAGCTGAGATAACACTGAGGGATTTTAATTCAAGGTAACAAAGTGGAAATGAAGGAAAAAACAGGCCTCGAGAAGAAAGTCGTCTTTGTGAGGTGCAAGAGTGGGCACCTAAGATAGACCAGATGCTGTGAGAGGTTTAGCACAGCATGGCTCGTGCTGGCTGAGCAGCGAGTGTGCGGTGAGAAAGGAGCTGCTTCACAAATCCCAGGTGACCAGGGAAAGTGAGTTTCTCTCAGTGTCTCAGCAATATTTTTTTTCCCTCTGAATTAAGTAACCTAAATCCACACACAAGCCAGTGAAAACCATAGTAGTGTGACTCTCCTGTGTCAGTTTTCACAGTCTGCTTTGTGTTACACAGGGAAATACTCTGAATGCCTTATAGGGGGTACCCTGGATTTCAGGGTCTTCGTTTTAAATCCATAATAACAGTTTCTAGGGAACTCTGTGTACACCGTGGAGAGACTTCAGAGAGTAGAAACCATCCCATAGAAGTAACATCTCACCAGGTTACAATATATACCACTATTTATAAACTTTGATTTCCTGCTTGTGTGCTTCCATGAGGCTCAGGGGAGCTGGAGGTTGGATGGAAGCTGGGAGCAGTGCTCAGCCATGGGGCATTTTGGCTCTGCCAGCGGGATGCAGCTCTGGAAAAGGCCACCATGGTGCAGGATTGCATCAGGTGAGGCATTTTCAGTGCAGACCTCACCCTTGTGCCGAGTGCTGCTGGAATCCCACCTGAGGGGCTTGTGCCCTGCTCTGGTACTCCAGCAAGGAGAGGCTGCATCAGAGGAGAGAGAGAAGGACTGCTGCTCGTCTGCCTGGACAAACAGAGCCTCTGTGGCTTGAAAGGAGATGAAAAGCTGGAGTGTCATTAACTTGTAGGATCAAAGGAACCCAAATTGGTTGCAGTTGCATTTGGACTGAAAACTTTCCAGTGCTGGGCAAGTCCTAGTCTGCTCCTCCAGAGAGACCCCCTAAGCAGAAGGGACAAGCTCACTTCAGGGTGCAGCTTGGATGAAAAGGGGCTGGATGGCAGAGCAAGGATGCTCCCAAGTTCAGAACCGTGGCTTGGGGCACAGTGCTTTAGATGGCTGGTTTTCCTGGTATCCTGAAGAGAGACTTTATTGCTGCTTCTGATCGTATTTGTGTCTGATTTATGCCTGATTCATTCAGGTTTTCAGCCTCTCTGCTGCTCAGCTGTGGAGCTCATAAAAGACTCTTTCTGACACCTGGATGCGTGAGCTCAAGCTGAAGGATGGGAGGGGGTCAGAGGGTTGGTCTCCTGGGAAGCATTGAGGACTGGCCACAAATTCAGGGGCTGTCAGAGGGAGCAGCAGTGCTTTTATCATCACTGTCTCTCTAGAGCTGGCAGATGCACATTGCCAGCAGCCAGGCTGGGTGCTGGGCTGCAAGGGAGCTTGTTTTCCACACTGTGGGTCATACCCCAGTAATTTCTTAAGCTTCAAGGTAGGCTTGCTGTGAGCTGAAGGTCTTGAAGTGACCAAGAAGGGAAGTTTTCAGTACTGAGCGGCAGCATCTCCCCCATGGGATGCACCTGTTCCCCCAGAGCCTTCCCTTGGCTTGGAACAACGTCAAGGCGAGTGTTGGTCCCATTTCCCCCACTGTTACATTCAGCATCGCTTTGTTTGGCAGGTGGTGGAGCTTGAAGTAAAGGATCTGGTGAGAGGGAGCAGTATAGGAGGAACAGAACTGAAAGAGAGAGCCCTTTAAATTGGAGAAACATCGGTAAAACCAGTGCAGTGTGGATGTTCCCTTCTTCCTTTTCTTGCTTGTGTGTGCTGGGTGTAGGCTTGTTTGCTTGCCATAAGTACCATCACAGTAAGAGGTAATAAGTACTTACATATAGGTAATTAAAAAAACAAAACCAAAACAAAACCAAAACAAAGGAGTTTGGCCATTTGTTTTTTAAATGGGCACTTTTCCCAAGCTTGCAGAAACAAGCAGTCGATGTCCATTTTCATAAAGCTGTGCTAGAAATAAAACCAGGCTGTGTGATGGGAAGTCAGGCTGTGCACAGCCCAGAGAGCCAGCTCTGTGCTCGTTTCCATGCTCTGCTCTCCCCAAAGGGTCTGAGCAGGATGGGGGGCAGAGGTGTCACTGTCAAAGGCATTGCTGGAAAACTCAAATATCCAAGTAGGCTTTTCCTGGCTGAACCATGGACTGGCACTCTGGAAAAGCCTGACACACACACGTGCTTAGTGAGTACTGTTTGGTCTAAGAGATTTGGAGGGTCAGGAGGGAGCTGAGGCTGGCTGGGTTTAAGTGAAGTTTAACAGATGCACAACATTTCGAGCTCATCAAACTTGTGTGAGCAAAATAGAAGGGAAAAGGAGGAGTAGAAAATGGTGTTATGTGACGGATCAAGTCAAAATATTTGTGGCGTTAAATACCCCTCTGGGCTTCAGTTTATCCTCCCTCCTGTGGTGGGCAGGTGGTGCTGGCTGTGGCGTGGTGCTTTGCATACTTTTGATGGCTCTGACAGCAGCCATCAGGCCACTGAGTCCAGACGGCACAATTCTGGGTGCTTAAGTAACTCCAAAACCTCTTCTGCGAATGTGCTCATCAATATTCACAGTGTTTGGCATCAAATATTAATGCCTTTATTTCCAAAACAAATACACAGATTTGCAATCTGCTTCACAGGTCGGGGTTTTCTCACTGCTGGAACCAGCCTGGGTGGCACGCTGAGGGTATGGTGGTGCTTTACCCCTTGCTTTTGCTGGGCCAGGGGATCCTGGGGATGTCCCTACAGTGTCCATTTCTGCTCAGAAGGAAGGATGTAGAAGAATTTGGAAGGGTTGATTTCCTTTGCTGTGTTGGCTTGTGCTGGTTGGAGGACTCTTCAGCTCCTCCTGGCACAGTTTGTTTCCTTTGCACTGGAAATCCCAGTGCTGATGGTCAGCCTTGCAGTGGAAGGTGTCCTTGCCCATGTCAGGGGGTTGGAACAAGATGATCTTTAAGGTCCCTTCCAACCCAAACCATTCTATGATTCTTCTGCTGATGCTCAGGAATGGTGCTACAGCTCGAGTGACCACTGGGGCCGGTGGGTCCCTCCACGCCTGGGTCACCCCGAGCAGCACAATGGGCTGACTTCTGCCTCTCCAATTCTGCTTCTCCCATGTGCCTGAATAAAACTGTTTCTTCTCTCCTGCCATGTGAATCGAGCACATACTTGATGTTTCCCATCATGTTTCCAATTCATTGCAAACAGATAGTCAGTGCTGTGGCATATTCCTGCAGTTTATGTGAGTTTGGGGAATACTTGATGTGCATCTGGACAACCTGGCAGAACACCACAGCCTGCCTGCCACACACCCAGCCTCTCTGCACAGCCGCCTTCAGCTTCCCCAGCCAGGGCTGGCACCACGGCTCACTGCTGGCCAAGGGTGTTCTTTCCAAAAATCCTTTTCCAGTATTAGATTAATTTCCTAGAGCTGACCCTTGGGAAGGTTGGGACAGGCAGTCAGGGTGCAAACAGCGCTTCCCAAGAACTGGTAGCTTGGTAGGGTGAAGTGGCTCCATGGGAGAGGCGTTCTGGTTTTTCACTGAACGTGGCACTAAGATTATCACGCCGTCTTTGCTGATGAACGTCGCTGCTCCGGGATGTTCCTCGAGTTTTTTTTTGGCTGGTGAGTGACAGCAAGTGCTGATGGTCATCCCAGGCCCACACATCGTAAACTGTTATTCTTCTTGAGATTGAGATCGTCGCTGTTGAGCCGTCCCCATGTTTTCAGATGTCTGTTTGAATGACAGATTTGTTATTTTTGCATCAGTCTATGGGCACGACTGTTCTTACAGACAAGGTTTTTTTGTCTTTTTGAGTGCCTGGAGGTGCTGAGCTCCAGTGTGACCCCGAGGCGCTGCTGTGCAGCCTGTCAGTCATGGCTGGGCACGCCGTACCGCTTTTCATGTCACTGATGCTGGGAAGGTTTTATGAGAACAGCGAGCTGGCTCCTCGCTGAGAGCACCCAGCACCTCCAACCAGCTATTTAGGAGCCTACAGGAGTGAGCAGCATCACTGCATCCTATTAACACTGGCCTGTGCTTTGTGACAGGGCTGAAAGCATGTCCTGGGGGGCTCCTCACCCCTCTTCTGCTCATGTTTAAAACCAGAGATGACTTAACTACTCTGGTAGTGGTGGTGTCTTATTGACTCTTGGCCTCTTTGTAGCTTTCCTAGTGTTTGTTTGATATCGAAGAGAGACCCCAGCCCATTTACAGACTGGAGATAACAGGTTGATGGGGCAGGAGACAGCAGCTCCCTGCCCATGCTGAGCTCCCCAGAGGCAAATCAAGTAAAGCCCCTCTGAATGTGATTTTTATTTTGTCTTCCCTGGTTTTTTTACAGTTTAATAACGTGCCATGGTTTGGCTGGAGATGAGGAAGGCACGTGTCCTCCAGCCTAGCTGCAGGTGCTGGGTGGTAAAGATCATTATGATGGCTAGCAAAGGCAAACCAAAATCTGGAGTTCAGAGGTCCAAGCTAGCCAAATGGCAATGAAATGTACGTTGACAGTGAGCATAAATAGGCGTAGAAGCAGATTTACTGGAGGGTGTAATGGGATATATGATCACAGAAAGCTTAAATAAAAGCCTCGCCTCCAAAAATATACAGTCCCCCTCAGCCCAAAACTATAGTTTCTGTGATGAGCAGCAGATTAGCCATTCTTACTGGCTTCATTTCCCCCTGAAGATGTGATTAAATAGTTCGGAACATTCTCTTTTGTCAAAAATGATTTAGTTGTGTTTCTAGGTCATTGTCTATAGAAGAAAAATGTGCGTATATTTAATGCAGTTGAGTGACTTAGGCATCTTTCAAGAAGAGCTACAACAAACCCCCTTCCCTCCCCAGACCTCTCCAGCCACAGACATCCCATCCTGCAGCTTCTGAACCCCTGTGTGAGGTGCAGTTTGTCATCTCCTGTGACTTGCTGCCCACCACACCTGCAGCCATCTGAGCCTCTTCCGCTGCTCATGATAAGAGCATCTCCCGCCCTCCTCTCTGAGGGTTTCTCCCTTTTTTGACAGCTGTAAGTAAGAGCAGGCAGGTGCTGTATGGACAATGCCTCCATGCTGCTTGGGAAATGTTGCTGAATTTTGAGGGGTTTGGGGCAGGTATGACTAACCATTCTTTGCTTGGTTCCGGGACCTGACAGGGACCACAGTGTTTCAGACGTGACAAAGCACTTTCCCACACTGAGTAGCTTTCAGATGAGGATTTGACAGCTCCTCTGAAGGCCGCAGAAGGAAAATCACCGTGAACCAAAATGTCGTTCGGCACAGATGTGACAAAATCCCGTGTTTGAGCTGGGTCATCCGGGGTTGGCAGGGCCTCCTCCGTCCAGGGTGCCGGAGGCACAGACGGCTGTGTGGGTCTTACAGGGTAGGGACACTTGCAGAGGCCAGATGTCAATAGCTGAGAGCAGCCTTTGAACCTTTTAGTCTCTTTGTGTCCTTGCCTGCCAACAGAATATTGCTTTTTAGCCTGTTCTGAGTCTTTTCCTGGCAATGGAGGCTCACAGGCTTCTCCAGCTGGTGAGAGGATGTGGGGCTGAGGGGCTCAGAGCCTGGTTCCAGTGGGCATCCATTTGCAGAATGCATCCTGAGGGTTGCAGCATCATAAATGTGGGGTTTTATTTTGAAATTTGCCTTTATTTATGGATTTTGAGATCTTTTAGGAGATGCTTGAAGTACGCAACCACTTCTGGCATGGACTCAGGGTGCTCCATCCTTGGAAGTTTTATGTGGGTGTGAAGTCAATGTTAAATGTGTCTTCTTCAGTTATCAAATGAATCCAGAGGGTCCTGCACCTCTCAGCTCCCTACCTGACACCCAAGTGGATCTGCCTTGGACTTCCCAGTCAGAGAGAGAGTATGTTCAGAGCTTGTGCCCTTCCTTAATCAGTCTAGACATGAGGAATGCAAAGAGATTTTGCCATATTTAATGTCTGGAGAAGGGTGGAATTGTGCGTGGGAATTACTTTCAAAGATTGACATGTTGTAGCTGTTAACCACTTTTTTTTTTTTTTTTTTTTTTTTTTTTTTTTTTTTTTTTTTTTTTAATTATTATTATTTAACCAGAAAAACCAGATTGCAGCCCAGGAAAACCAACATTTTTTTTCTTTCTTTCTTTCATCTCGTAAAGAAAACATTTCAGTTATAGATATGGGAAGTTATGAGTTATAAAATAGGAATAGTCGAAAACTGAAAATGTATAATAAGTTCTTAAGGGACTTGGTAATTTGCCTTCCTCTTGTGAAAAAACACCAAATCAGCTGATAATACAAAGCTTATGAAAGGCTGGGGAAAATGCAGAGCTGAACTAGATCTTTTTCCACGTCAACTCCGGACTGTACTTTTTTCCTTTGATGAAACATGAAATTACTTTTAATTTATTTTGTTTCAATCCTAGTTACATAAACTATTATTTGATTGTACAGCTGGACTGAAAAACTGTAGGAGGTCTCACATTTAGGATTTTGCTGCCTCTCTCTCATTAAGCCTACAGCCTGATTTCTTTAAATGCACCTATTAATCTTCTTAGGGAGACAAATTGTTGTTTGGTTGGGTTTTTTCTCTCTTTCTTTCCTTTTTTTTTTTCTTTTTTTTTGAACACTAAACTCCCAGTTAACTGCCAGAGTAAACACTGATGGTTTGCAGCCTTTCCAGGTTGTGCTGCAGTTGGGCACTGCGACGGTGCCTTGGCCAGGGTGGGCTTAGTCTGGTTGGCTTAAACACCGGAGGTGTTCACAGCCTGAGCTGTTCTCATCATGCTCAGCAATAACCTCCGAGTCTACAGGATGGAGTAAATGTGGGTTTTTTTCCATTTTAATTTTTCTGGAAGCTATTTTAGTAGTTCATCTATGGCAGCTTGCCAGAGAAGTGGCTGCCCCATCCCTGGAAGTGTTCAGGGCCAGGTTGGATGGGTCTTAGAGAGACCTCATCTAGTAGAAGGTGTCCCTGCACGTGGCAGGGTGTTGGAATGAGATGATCTTTAAGGTTGCTTCCAACCCAAACCATTCTGTGACTTTGTGAATTTCTGTTGTATTATTAATTGCCAGTCTGGGACTTGTAGGGTTCTGGGTTTGGGACCCATTCATACAGTCCTTGTAGGACCAGCAATAGGATGCAGAGAACCTCATGTTGTCTTTGAAATGAGCAGATCTTTCCTGTGTTTCCTCTCGGGTGCCTCAGCTTTGTTGTCTGCTGCCCAGCTATGCTAAGCCACCTTATTTTGGGTTTCTTTTTCCCTGCTCATCGCAGGATTTCCCGACACCCCGGGCAGGTGTCGGCAGCGATCCTTTGGAACGCTGCTCTTGCAGACCTTCTCTGTGCTCCTCTGTTCCTCTGCTGGGAATGGCTCTTGGGAGGGTGGGGGAATCGCTGCCAGACTCGAACACATCCGTGGGCTGCACTGGCTCTAATGTGAACCTGGGAGATGTCTGCAGCAGATAGTGCGGGAGCGCACTGTGCCGAGGCCGGCAGCTCCCCGGGAACGCTCCTGACGCCGGCGGACGTGATGAGGTGATGCTGGGTGCTGCTCACCGCTGTAAATCGACCATCCCTTTGTATTCAGGGCAGATCAGTAGTCCCAAGGAATGGAAATTTCCAAGCCTTCCTCCTTTCCCTGCTTGTCTGTAAGTTGTTGTGGATGTTTTGCCTGGGAATCCTTTAGCTGGGGAGCACACCACGAAGAGAGGTTGTTTCCATCTGTACAGGGTGTATTATGTAGAACCTTTCATGGTGGTGGTGATTCTCAGAGCAGGTAAAGCCCATTTGCCACTGTAGTAGGTGAGGTTTTGCCTGGTTGCACACTGCAGTAACAACAGAACAGCAGTTCCTGTTGGAGTGGAAAGATGATCCCTATCACTACGTTATATGCCACTGGTAAAAATAAGGTAGCCAGAAACATCCCTCTGGGAAGAAACTCCAAAAAAGGGCCTCCTTAGGCATCCCTTTTCTACTTTATTTTATCTGCCTTCCCCATCTTCCAGTATCTCCTCCTCCAACAACAACATTGTTAATGGATGTTAAGCACTGGTTAATGGATTGGGATAGGATTCCTATTGGCTGTACAACTCAGTTTCACCCAACCCGTGCTGGTAATTACAAGTTAATTTTGATTTATCGTTAACTGAAAATACAGGCCCAAACAAAATGTCACATCCTTCATTTTCTTTGAAATACGTAAACAAAAATCAACCAGCTGCTCTGGGTAGGAATAAAGTGCTTTCTCCTTATCAACACGTCTAAAATCTGCTTCACTTATCAACTAAGCTTCTCAAGCCTTAAATTTCACCTGCTGCCATTTCTGCCGAGCTAAGCCTTCCGAGGGTTCCATGAGAACAGATACATCAAATACGCAGATGCCTCTGTCTCTTTGGGGACAAATGTTCTGGGCTGAGGTATGTGCAGCAGGGAAATGCAGGCAGGGACAAGGCTCCTCAAAGAATTGCAGACGCTGGAGAAGTGTTTTCCTTTGATCCTGTAAAGAATTTGGCAGGGGAATTTCAGACTCTCCTATTTCAAAAGTGCATTTAAACTGAGCAGCTTTGAAATATTGAAGTTGATGCTGTCTCTGACAGGACTGGTAATGTGTTATTCCTTGGGTTTGCTTTACCTTTCTTGTTGTGAATAACGAGCTTTACACACAAAAATGTAATTAATTCCAGGTTTGGTTTGCCATCCACATTTCAGCTTCCGATTCAAATCTCTGAAAACCAGAAAGAGCAAATCTAAGACACACAAACACCAATGCTGACCCCATCCTCTGGCAGCACCAGGGCAGTGTCCCCACCAACCACTTGCAATCCCAGCCTTGTCTCCAATAACAGACATGATGTGTGCTGGTATGGAGAATGTCAGGGATGGAGAAACCTCTAAGGCTGAGAAGAGGTTTCTAAGAAACACAACCTGATGTGAAGTTTTTGTTAAAAGGCATCTAACCATGTTGGACACAGATCTCTCCTCACAGGAACGTGTGGGCTCATCAGTTTTTCCCTGTGTTTTTCCACGTGTGCAGTGCTTGGAGCTCTGCAGGGAGGATCAGCTGACTGCTGCATCCTCAGTCCCTGCCCAAATGGTCTTCTCTTGATGGTTCTTCCACACCTCGGATATCCACCCTCCGGGTAACTTGAGGCAACAACAAAAAAATAGAATTAAGGCCCTAAGTGGGGAAGAGTTAGAGGGACAAATATGAGATGGCCAAAATGCTCTGAGGTGCAAAGACACAACAGCAGGATGGATAAAAATGCTGCAGTTTTTCAGAGACACACACACAAAGATAGGTCTCGTGCTTCGTTTGCTCAGGCTCAAACAAACGAGGGTGCAAAGTCAGGATTTTTCGGTTGCTGCGCAGTCACCAGGAGCTTTTTCATCTCTCTGCAGTATGGCAGACTGATTTCCTCTCCTGGAAATTGCTGTTTTAACTGGGTTCTTCTTTCCTTTTTCTAAAAATACAAACCGGTTTCTCTCTGGTCTGTCATTACTGCCTCTTTTTTAACAGCACTCCTCTTTCCGACGGATCTTCCTATTTTTTTTATGCCAGGAATGAGTGTTGTTTCTCGTTCTGGGCTGAGTTTGGTTGACTCAAGCTGTCATGGAGATGGATAATGATACATTTTTTTGCATCAGCTTTTAATTTTGGAGCATGGGTGGAACTCATCCAAAGAAAGGGCCCTGCAGTCTTCCCAGCTTCGTAATGGTTGAATCCAAGCTTCTTGCTGCTGGTGGTTTTGTAGAAGAGTGGGCATCCTTGGGTGGTGTGGATGTGACTGGGAATGCTGTCCTGGTGGAGCCAGACCCCTGGGATTGGCTCCTTTTTACCCACCTGTGCTCACATTGAAGCAGTTTTCTGCAGCCAACCAGCACCTGCAGGAATCCCTCCAGCTCTTGGATGGAGCTGAGCCTGAATGCAAAGGGGAGCCTTGCAAAGCCAGATCTTTGTGCCACTGAAGGGAAGGAAGCCAGCAGCAAGTCAAGGGAACTGGCTGCCTCTGCTCTTCCCTTTGAATTGCTTTCCAAAAGGCATTTTTCCCAAAATAACTTAATTGTATATTTTTTGGGGGGTAGATTGTTCTATATTTGTTGACGAGCACTGAATTGACGTTTTCTGAGAATGGCCCAAAATGGCTTGCAGAACTCTGCAGAGCATCAGTGTCTCATTTAGAGCCCATCACTACGTGTGGCTATGGTTGTCTTCTCTTCTGTGCCTTACTCTGCATTTCCTGACCTTGGATTTCACCTGCCACGGCATTTCAAGACATCCAGTTCAGGAGAGCCTTCTACAGCTCCTTGCATTCAGCTTTAGCTTTGAATACTCTGAATAAATTTGCATGGCTCAGCAAACTTGTCCTTTCATTATCCCCCTCCTTCCCAGGCTGTTTATGAATATATCCCTTTTATCCCAGAGCAAGACCCTGCACCTCTGCTTGTGAAAACCTGACCTCTATACTTGGCATCATAAATCCTAATCAGTTATTAACCTACAAGAAGGTTTCCCCTTCTTTTATCATCTTTCACTTCTTTTTCCCTCCTTCTTTATAGATTTTTATCCTAACAATTCTTCTACTGAGGCAATTTTTCAGACTAATCCTGTATATGTGAAAGGATTTTGGTGTGGGAACCTTCATAAATTTCTCCTTAGCAAACAACATGGCAAAGGTTTGATTTATTTTTTCTTTTACAGTCTTGCATTTCTTAAATATTTCTGCTGCATTTCAGTCTTCTTTAGTTTTTCCAGATTCTTTGGCAGATTTCATATTCCTAAAATTTTAGAAAATATTTTTTTCCCTGATTTACAAGTTGTTCCTTAAGAGATTTTTTTTTTTGTATGCTTCATTAGGTCTTCAAATTTAATTTGCTAAAATTTTGGGTTTGTTTGTTTTTTCCTCATCTAGGTAAAATTTTTACCTTTTGAAGTATTGCCTTTTACTCCTGTAGCTCAGTTCTTTAAGGATATTGCCTTGTTATGGCCATGTCTTAAACCCTTTCTTGACAGCTTTCTGCTAACAGGTGCCATGGAAACTTCCCTTTCTTACCCTTCCACCTGCTGCTTTTAATTTCTTTCTAACAAACCTTCTCGCTTTTTCTGATTTATTTTGTTTTTCCCAATTATATCTGATAATTACAGTAGTCATGTATTTGTGTGGGTTTTTTTTTCCAGTCTTGCAAATAGATTGAAGCTGAGTTTACTGTGGTCACTGTTGCTGAAAGTTTGTGCTCCTTAGAACAGGCCTCGTTCCTGTTGCAGGACTAAGTCCAGAGCAGGTAGTTCCATTCTGCATTGCTTCAGGGGATGGTTAACGACCTAAACAAAAAAATTGTGTCGCTGCTAATTAAAATCAGAGAGGCTTTTGAGAAGGGGGTGGGTTGTAATTGCAGATTTACAAGATAAGCTTTCATAATCCATGTGCCATAAAAATTCCTTAGCTTCATGCCATGGTTTATCTTTTGGCTTTGCTGGCATTTCATAAATACAGCACAGTAATTCATAGTGTTGGCTTTCCTGGGACAAAGACTCTCAGCTAAATGTGACTGAGGCAATCAGCTCTTCTACCCTTTAATTGCTGGAGCTTGGGTATAGGATGTGAGTGGATGGAGGCAGAGGGGAGTGGCTGCTCCTCACCTGGGGTACTCTCCCCATCATCCCTGTCCTTTCTGCTGCTCACAGGATATTTTCAAGATTGTCATGGCTCTTTTATATAATTTTAACACACATAAATGGCTTGCTGATGGCAATCAATTGGAAGGATACGGAGGCGACACATTGAGTAGCTGGGTGGAAATCAGATGGAAGAAGAGACAGCTCCAGCCCACACCTCCCCAGGGCTCCTGGGGACATTTATCCCCATTTTAGCTGCACTTTTCCTGTGTGCTCCTTGGTGTTGGTCACAGGGCTGTATCTCTGGGGCAGGGCTCTTCATCATTCCTTGCAGACCTTCCATGTCCTGCAATAAGGAGGAGGAGCTCTGCAGGCAGCAGCCCCCTTTACTGTCCAGCCTGCAGCACGGCCACCCCCAGCATCACCTGAATTACTGTGGAGTGTGGTGTGCCTAACCAGGGGTATTTAATGGGCCTAGACCTGCTGACCATCCTCCCTTGGGCAGTGTTCTTGGGGCCAGCAGATGGGGCGCCCAGTGCCTCCCCTCCTTCCAGCTCTCCCCAAGGGCTCCAAGGCTGGGCTTCACCTGCACTCATGGTCCAAAGCTGACCTTCTGACTGCACCCATTCCTTCTTGCTTTGGATCTTCCAGATACTTCCTAAGTCCCCAGAGAGAGACAGAGCGAGGTTATGTATCCCATGGCCTTTCTAGTATTTCCATGTTCATCCCAGGCACAGTGGAGCCAAGGCTCGTGCTCTGCAAGCTCCTGGCTCTCAGCAGTGAGCTGTACTGCTCCTCTCATGCCATGCAGCTGATGGCATTTTGATTAAGAAGTGGCTTCTGCTCTGTCCGTGGAAGATTTACATGTAGTTTTCTGCTATCACAGAGGAAACAGATTTTCCCTGTCACTGAAGCAGAATGGATATGGACACCCCCCTTATCCCCGAGAGATTTTAATGCTTTGAAGTTCAAGATCGTAAATGTTCTCAGCAACAGTTATATCACTTGAAAAGGAGACCTATTCAGACCTTTGAGCCTTCGTAGTGCCTGCTTCTGTAAAGCTATCCGAGAAGAAATCTCTTTGATATATATGGGACTGAGATCATTATCTGCAGACTCTTCTGTCAGGCCAATTTGCCTGTGGCTCTGAGGGGCTTGGCCAAGATCCTGACAGTGGTGGCCACACACTTCAGGCATCAGCAGCTGAAAGAGCAGCTCCCCGGAGCAGCAGAGGGTGGTCTGCAGGTCACCCGGTGACCTTCTGGCTTGTGAGGGCTCATATGAGACATGCAAAAGTCTGCCCTGACTGCAGTTCAGGCTGCTTTGGGCTCTGTGGGGATCAGATGCCTTGCATTCGGTCGCAGATGTTCATTGTGGGCTGTGTAGGTGACTGGTAGACATCAGACCTTGGGGGTTTGGGGTTGGTGGGCTGGTGGGTGGGAACAACCCTTGCTGTGGTTTTATGTTGCAGAGTGTCCTAAGGGAAATTGCTCTTGGCTCAACCAGGGCCAAGTAAGGTGCAAATTAAGTACTTACTTGCCACATAGCAAGTAAGAATAGAGCAGGATAGAATGGAATAGGATAGAAAATAGAAAATAGAATATTTCCAGTCAGAAGGACCTTCAATGATCATCTAGTCCAAATGCAACTGATAATGATTCACAAACCTTTCCAAAAAGGCAGTTGCACAGGAATGAAAACAAGCAAGTAAATGCTTATTTAGAGCTTAAATCAGTTATAAACCCCTCTTCTGGTACGTAGGATTCAGCTAATAAGATGGCAGATGCTTCTCAACAGCCATGCTTCATAGAGCAGCAGCGTGAGCAACACTGATGTGTTCTCCTGTTACTGATTCTCAGATGAACTAGATGCAGTGCTAATAAGACAGAGAATAACTGGTTTGTGGTAACAGGGTAAACTGAAAAACTCCTGGTTATTGTTACCTTTCCTTGGGTGGCGTAGACCTGTGCATTTCGAAGGAAGGGAAAAGCCAGTAGCAGCTCTGGGTGTGTTGTCTCCTGCCAAACCACAGCCAGAGGAGGAAGCTGGCACACCCCACAGCAGCATCATTCCTCTAGGGAAGGTTCTGAGTCTGGTGTGTTGAGTGCCAGTGGCTTATGCCACCTCCTGCCTGGCAGCCCCTCCTTGAACCCCAGCCCCAGTGGGGTGTTAACAGGGAGGCAGAGGACTCCAGGATATCACATTCCTCTCTATTTAGGAGAACAGGTACATGGGTGGAGGTTAAGGACCCAAATGATTGCCCAGATTGGGTGGGAGCCTGAAGCAGGAGCTCAAGTACACTGTCAGCATCAGGAGATGCGCATTAGGAACGCCTCAGTCACCGGGAAAATGCCTGACAGAAGCTGCATCTTATTTGACGGGGATAAAGCAACCCTGGAGCACAAAGCTGCAGGAGAACAGGGTTTTTCCACTGCTCACAAAAGCTAGTTATTAAACACTATGGCCTTTCACAAGAGTGCTTGTGTTGCCATCTAATAAAATACTCCCTGACAGCTTCTAGTCACCATTTCGTATTTTCTGTTTTGATTTCAGCTGGGTGGCATTTGCTGTTTTTAAACAGGCCAGTACACACATTTCCAGCATGGAAATGTCCTCTTCCTGCATGGACATCAGTATAATTAAGTCAGGGGTACTTGGATTTAAGCAGGTGCTGGTTTTTGATTCTGTAACTGCTGCTTTTTTCTTTTTTCCTTTTTTTTTTTTTTTTTCCCCAGTACAGAATTCCCCATGCTGGATGTAGCACCTTTAGAGCTACAAAGCTGCCCCCAATAAAACTCCCAGGCTCAGGGTAGGTCTGAGCATCACTAGTGAGAGATTTTCAGTGCGCAGAGCTGAAACCAGAGACCCTCCACATCAGACACTTCCTTTTTCTGTTTATTTATTAAACGGTTGCATGTCCTATTTTCTAGTCAGACGTGCTGACAGGCAGAGCAGACCAGCTAATGTTTGATATTACCCACTCTGTTCCTATGCCGAGCCATAACCATTCAGAACTATGTCTTTCCAAGTCAAACCCAGTGCCATTTTGACCTGGAGTAAAACTGCCCTTCTGCTTAGCTACCTGTTTGTTTTTTTTTTTTTTTCTAAATAGGTTATACTCAGTGATTCTTAAAATCAGTCATGTGGATGTTCACATCAGGTTTCAGTCGAACCAACTAGGTCAAATCTCTGCTCGTAGCTGAGCAGCTCTAATTCTTGTTGGTCAGCCCAGCCTCCTTTTGGGTGTGTCTTCACATCTTCTCTCTTTTCATGCTTTATCTTGGGTTGTTTGCTTCTCGTTCCCTTGGTTTTACTGCAGGCAAGCAGTCATTTCCCTTCTTTTTCTAGCCATTTTTTTCCCTTTTTTTTTTTTGACTAACAGGAAAGACTTGCTTGTCCTCGTTTTGCTGATTTTTGATCCAGATGTGAAGCTGGGAGCTGCCTTCCATGGACAAACCCAGCTCTTTGGAAAGCATGGGCAGGGCGCACTCTGTAAAACTACGGCGAAACAGTGCCACTTATTTTTGTGTTCCTTTTATCTACTACAATGCAGTAATTAGATCAGTTGCCCAGCAAGTAGGGATCCATTTCCATTGGCACCAGGCGGAGGGAGGGATGCAATCCGCATTTCCCAGTTGCACAGAAGGGGTGCAGCTCCTGAAAGATTTACTCAGACCACGAATGCCAAGCCCCTGTGGATGTGAGCGCTGACGGGGTTTGGTGGCTGCTGAGCAGATGGATGTGGCTGGTGTGTTCAAGGGGGGAGATGTGGAATTTAGAAGAAAACCAATAAATCAGGAGAAAACCAATGCACATGCTCTCTCTTGAACTTTTCCACACAAGTCAACAAGACTTGATTTACCAGCCATGCATGTGGATTTTGTGTAATATCGTTATTGCTTGATTTTACAGCAGAGACATTAACGGTGTTGGCATTTACCTTGCAATGGTTATTGCTCCCAAGTTAGCACCTTGTGTGAAAAAGGGCCTGTTGACATCTCTTGGGATGCTGGCTCCAAGCCTGGGTCTTGCCTGTAAAATTTAGTGGCACCAATGAACCTACTTCAGTTAATTAGAGCAGTTCCCTCCTACAGACCCTGACTTTACCTGGGAATTCCCAAATAAGAAGGTTGAACTGATTTTCTGGAACAGAATTGTAAACCAATGCTATGTCATTGCATTGCTTTCATCTTCCTGAAAGCTGCTGACATCTTTTCCCTGGAGATGCCGTGGCATCAAAAATTTGGTTTAGGACAAATCATGTTTTTTCTGAAATTAAATATTAACCAGCAAACAGTCTAACATTTGTTTTGGCTGTAAAGAGGACTTTGTTTTTAAGGCCTTCCCAGTTCTTGTAAGTTTAATGATAAGAACCATCATTTTTACAGAAGGGAAAAAAGCAGGCATAAAAAAATCCAAGGTGCTTGTGACTTTTTACACCCTGAGCTCGATTTTGTGGGGAATGACTCTGACCCTTGGTTTTCCTTGTGCCGATCATGTTTCTGATCATCTCAGGCAGCTTTTTCCTCCCAGTACTTATCCATCTCCTCCCAGGGCATTGGACCAGCCCTAAATAGAAAGGCTGGTTTCATACCCACATTTGTTCCTGAGTGGAACAAGGGAAGTTCTGGGACTTTTTAGTCAGGAGAATTATCTGATGGAGAGGCAGAGCTGGATATGGATTAATGTCTCAGTGTGATTTTTAGCTCTGGGCTCCGTGGCAAGCAAGCTGGCAGCTTCACCTCCTCTCTTTTATGGAGCTGAGTGTTAATTTTTGTGGGTGCTTGCTTGGCTTTGTGCTGGAAAATGGAGTTGGGGGGGGGGGGAGAGTAAAGACACCTTTTTTCAATTTAAAAATAATGAAAAAAGGAAGAAAACAGCATCTTCCCAGCTGCCCACCGTGCCAGTGACTGCAGGCAGGTGAATAGAGCTTCCTGCCTGCCCTCCTGATAAAGCATTCATAGACAGACTATCATAAATGAAAACCTTGACAGTATAATTGTTAATAAACTCAGTCACACACACTTGATATTCTTTAGTTGTACAAATGTATTACTCTGTTGGTAACAGAGAGTGCTGCTGAGTTTGGACCCCGTGGAGATCTCTGTATTGCCCAATATATCTAATTCAGCAATTAGGGCGGTGCAAAATCAATACAGTCCCCATCAAACGGGGGGAATCGTGCCTTATTAAAGCATTTCAATTTAATTGTTAATAAACAGTCCAGGGGCATTGGGGGGAACTCCTTTGGAACCTGCTAGCAGCTTGGTGCTAGTTAGTATTAATCAGTGAGAAAGGCTGTAAGGAAACAAGGGGCTGAGCTGCAGTTTGGGCTTGTGTAACAGCAAAAAAAAAAAAAGGGTTCCTGGATGGGTACAAGGCACACAAATGTTGGAGCATCCTCACAGAAGATGCAACGAGCGTGGGCCTGTGTCTGATTCCATATGACTATTCTCATGTTCTTTCCTGAGGCATCTCTCCTGGATTGAGTTACTGTATTTGACAGATGATTTTTTCTGGTCTTAAAATTTCACGGATACGTTCAACTGGTGCAAGTGAGAGACATCCCAGCCTGTGGAGGGGAGGCTGAGGCATTTTGGATAATTATAAAATAAATAAATGCAGTGATGATAGATGTGTATGGAGTGAAACTGCTGCTGGGAGTGGGACGGAGGTGGTGACTGGCATTACTTTGCACCTGAAAAAGTGCAGGGAGCTGGGAGGGAGCTCCGACCCAGGCTGGTCCTAGAGCTGCTGGACCTGCCAGGCAGTGAGCACCCAACTGCCCTCCTCCCTCTTGTGTGCCAGGAATGATGCTCAGGGCAAAACAGCAGCACCTGCTGTGTTGTTACTCATGGGTTTTTTGCATTTTCAAGAGAGCCGCAGACTCTGTTTTGGGTTGGAAACATAGTGAGCTTGTCTGTGTTGTATGACAGCTCCTTGATGCAGCACAGATCCAGAGGTGTGGCACTCCTCATGTCGATTTGCTGCAAAAATCCAGCTCAGAAATTTCGCTCTTTATTTAAAGAAAGGTTCTTGAACTAAATAAGCCAGAGTGCCAGTGCTACTAATACCAGCTGCAAAAAAAGGTGATAACTATTAATACAATACTAAACACTTGCACTGTGAGGAGCTGCTGTAAGTTATTCCCATTTTTCACTGAGTTGGGAAGTGAAGCTGTGGTTGAGTGGGATTCCTGGGGTCAGACCCAGTTTGGAGTCAGAATTCCTACTTGGTGGCAAAGGGCAAACATTTTTTTTGTATCAAATGGGGAAAAAAAAATTTGGATTTTGAAATTTGCAGTGGAATAGAATCACAGAGTGGTTTGGGATGGGAGGGACCTTACAGACCATCTTGTTCTTAATCCCTGTCATGGGCAGGGACACCTTCCACTAGAGCAGGTTGCTCCAAGTCCGGTCCAACTTGGCCTTGAACAATTCCAGGAATGGGGCAGCCACAGCTTCTCTGGGCAGATTAACCACTCTTATTCCAAAACAACAGTTATTTAATTGACCATATATACATGAAGTTTTTCAAATAATGTTATTTCAGAGTTGTTTAATACACCATTAGGATAGTGTGTATTATAATACATAAATGCTGCTTTTATAGGATTTAAATTTAAGGTGAGAAGAGGGTCAGAAGGGACTCCCATCTCCACCAGCTAAAGATGCCATGTGTTTTTTGAGGCAGCAGCTCTGCAGCCCTCAGCATCAGGAGGCAAACCCCAAATCTGGACCCAAGGGTGTCAGAAC
This sequence comes from Empidonax traillii, assembly GCF_003031625.1. NCBI lineage: Eukaryota > Metazoa > Chordata > Aves > Passeriformes > Tyrannidae > Empidonax > Empidonax traillii. The sequence goes on from NW_020955380.1 coordinate 1,447,486, forward strand.
TAATGATGGAGGAGAAGCACTTGCCAACAACACTCATGTCAGGTCCCTGCTGCAGGGCCAGGAGCAGTTTGCTTCTTAGTCTGGAGCAGATCAGTCCCTCCCTTAGTGCTTTGCTTTATTATTATTGTGCAATTCCTCCTTCAGAGAAGTGGGTTTCAACCTGCAGCCGGAAAGTATTCCCAAAGTGCTGTTTTACTATTTATTTTCATCCGACTTCCTATTACTGTGGCAACATGCACTTTGAATTTCATTAGTTTTATGCATTTAAGTTCCCTTTTTAAACCTTTATAAGGTCAGACCCTGCTTGGGTAAATCAACAATGTATTAAATTTGAGGTTCTGAGTAATACTTTTCCTTAAACAGCTGTAGATCACAGGTAAGTGAGGGCGTTAGGGCTTCTGCTTTTTCGAGAAATATTTGTGGGCATTACTGATAAGCACATGCACCAAATTATTCTGTAATTAGATAAGCATCTTCCATCACAGATTTGTTCTCGTGCACTTGTGGTCCATCAACAGCACATTATAGGGTGCCTGCACTGAAACCACACGGGAGGAGGGTGTGCAGGCTGTCATGTCATGCTCTGCAGCACAACAGCTCTAAACTCTTGCAGCTGGAGCTGCTCCAGAGCTCCTTAGGGTGGCCAGGAGCATCCCTCAGCACTGAGGGGTGCTGAGCATCCTGCACAGGCCATGGGACTGCTGCTGGACCAGCAGTGAGTGCGACCTCAGGGTTGCTCCTTCTGGGTAGCTGTGGTTTCACTCAGAGGTTTCATTGTCCTGTCCTGGTGACCAGATTTCATCCCAGATGTTTTTTGCCCAGCCAAGACTCACATCACCCAGAATAGGGTTCAGCTGGGGGGCAGCCAGCCCACAAAAGTCCCTGTTGCCCGTGCTTCCCACTTCAGTACTGATTACTAAAGCAGAGCCAATGCCCTCTCTCTCTCTCCCTCTCCTGATTTCCCACTCCTGTGGCCTCAGGGAAACAAGCCCTTAGTTGCTTTCACCTGTGACTCGGGTGGGTCTGCGTGGCAACTGAGAAAGTACAAGTAGTTCTCCTGCCTCCTCTGGGCTTCTGGAGGGGTTTTCCTTCAATAAATAGGGCTCTTTGGAGGCTTCTGGTTTCCCAGCCACTCGTGAAAGTAGGTTGTGAGAAGCTGGTTTAGCGCGTGTTGGCCGTGTCCCTGCAGAAAGGGCCCTGCAGGCTGCAAAGCAGAGTCACTGCTGCCTCTTCCAGTGAGTTTGTGCTGAAGTTTGTGCTGGAGAAGTGCTGGGAGCACTGACTGGCAGGAGTCTGTGCTTCCCAAACTTATCACACACAGTTTTATGTGCAACTTTCTGACTAAAGTTCAACTCGGAATACACCGAATAATTCAATTACATCTCTGCCGCTGGGTTATATAAGAGAAAGCTGAAGTTGTGCCTCGTTTCTTAAGGTAAAATGTGTCCTTCTGCTGATCTGAGCAATTTCCCTGGTTTGCAGTGGGGTTTTGCTGTGCCTCCTTGGCTGACTGGGGCTTCTGGGGGCAAGCTACTGTAGCTGTTGTCTGCTTTGACTGTATGTGAATGTATGGAACCTTGGGCTCATTACGTGTGTTTTGGTGGTGTTTCAGTGCGCAGAGGAGACCGGAGCAGCTGGATCAGGCCGCGGGCCAGCGGTCAGCGTCCCCCTCCCTGGCACAGACTGCACCCAGCTCCCAGAGCCCCCGGGAGATGAGGGGCCGGGGCCAGCCCGCACCGGCGGCGGAGGGGCCGCGGAGGACACTGCAGGTGGACGCCAGGAGCCAGGGCCCGGGGAGGTCTCCCTCGGTGTCGCCGGACCGGGGCAGCACCCCTACCTCTCCCTACTCGGTCCCGCAGATCGCCCCCCTGCCCAGCAGCACCCTCTGCCCCATCTGCAAGACAACAGAGCTCACCTCCTCCCCCGGCCAGCCCAACTTCAATGCCTGTACCCAATGTCACAGCAAAGTCTGCAACCAGTGTGGCTTCAACCCCAACCCGCACCTCACCCAGGTAATGCCTCCTCTTCCTCGTGCAGCCCTCCTGGCCGGCTCGGGGTGGGGGGTGCTGGGGTGACTGCCAGCAAGGTTCTCATGTTCTCCAAGCACAGAAGTTGCATCTTTGCTTTTGGCAGCTGCAAAGCACTGACCAAGAGCAAGGGTAATCAGGGAATAATTGTGTTAACATGAGCTTTGATGAGATGAGGTAAATCAGTCGGAGGGAATTGGTAGACTATGAGAGGGGTTCAGTCTCTTGCTGAGACCCCAGAATGCTTGTCTGAGGTCTGTGCTCTCAGAAGTGTCTGGAAGTCGAAGGACTTGACAGTGGGAGGGGAGCAGGGGGGTTGCTGGCACCCCGAGGTGTTGAGCATCTCAAACCCTGACTCATCACAGGTGCTGATGGGCGAGTTTCAGGCAGCGTCACGCTCGGAGGGAGGGAAGTGCCAGGATCGTGCGCAACGTGATGGGGGAGCGTTTCGTGGGATGTGTGAGATGGAGGCTCGGCGTTCTGGGGGTGGATCCGGCAGTGGCACCATGTGGGGGTGCTGGGGCTGGCTGGGGTGAGGGGCTCCCTGTGCCAATCTGTCAGGTCAGAGACCGCCACACAGGGTAGGAAGTGACGTGGATGGTTTTTGCAGCTGTTAAGTGCCGAACCACAGGGATTCCTGCTCTCAGGCTTAATAACAGAATCTTAAAGCCACGCTTTGGAAAGCCACTGTGCTGGTCCAGTTTATGGTAAGACAGGATTTGGGCACTGAAGACCCCTGGATACCCAGGATTTATTGCCAGTAGCCATTTCTGGTAAGCACATGATGCTTGCTCCTGACACCAGACACAATGGTTTGTAAATATCATCATTTGAGAGGGAATCCAGCCTTCCAGTCCCTTTTTCCAATGGAACAAGAGTTGAGGTAGCTGATACCCCTGGTACAGCAAAGTATAATTACCTGGGTCCTGCTTTTACCCTGTAGGTATTTCCCTCTGCAAAGGTCTGTGTAAGGTCTCCGACGTTAATAAAGGGCTGTGAGGTAGAAATTCAGGTTCCTGTAAGGAAATGCCATGGGCCACTTTTCTGTTTCCCTTCTAAATACATATGCCGAACATTTATTTTGTTGTCCAAGCATTGCTTTGAAAATTGACCAGCTACTCTGAATAGTATCAGTTAACCAGCAAATAACCAGAAATGTACCAGTTGTTCAGTTTCTGATCAGCCTGGGCCTCATCTCCCCTGTCTTGCCCCAAGAGCTTTCCCACAGTGGTGCAACCCCACGTCTCTCCTACAGATACACACGTTAAAATGTGTGTGTGCGTGGAGTTTCTGCTTAGAACTCTAGGCCATATCTCTCTTGGCATCTCTAGGTCTCTGTGCCCTCTAAAATGTGTTTGACTGCGGAGCATTTTTAAGCATCAAATCAAAAACTGGACCTGAAATGAAAAAAAAAAAGTGTGGTTTTTTGTTTGTCCTGAGTTTAATATGCATTTCAGCAGCAAACAGCCTTATGAGTTGTAAGTAGGTCGTTGTGGGAGCTGGGGGATGAAAACAGTTGTCCAAGAGAAGCACATTTGCAGCTCGTGTTGGCAGCCCGTGTGATGGGCTGGCTGGGGGAGCAGCGGTGGTTGCTGCCTGGCTGGAAGTGTGACTCGCTTTCCTCAGCATCATTCCTTGTGCTGCTATTCCAGAGTCATACAGCGAGGTGTCTGAGGCAGCCTGCTGGTGTTACAGAGGAGTAATGGGAGGCAGCTTGGAGGGTGGGTGCTCTCTACCTTGATGGTAGGAGCAGGGTTGGAAAGGATCTCCAGGGTGCCCAACCTCTGCTCAAAGCAGCAATCAAGGAAGGATCTCTGGGCTCTCCCCCTTGGGGGATCCCAGAACCTTCCAGGGATGGACATGCTGGTCCCACCTGCTCCATCACCTGACTGCCTTCACAGGGAAAACATCCACCCAGTCTGGTCCCTCCACCCCAGCAGGCCCTGCTGGGTGTCTGCACAGCATTGCTAATGAGGGGCTGTATTTTCCATTTGCATTTCCTTATGAATGTATTTTCATGTGAATAGTTGATGTTGCCACTTTGTGCTGCAGGAGATACGGATTTGTAACTTTTTTCTGCTTTCAAGGCTCTCTACCAGGATTACATCATCAAAAATACCACATTTTCTAAGGAAACCAAACCCAAGAAAACCAAAATTGTGTTTTGCTTGGTATATCCTCTCCTGTGCAATCTGTGGAACTGCTAGAAACCAGTGGCATGGTGAGGTGGGAGCTCCAGGACTGGTTTGGCATGATTTCTGAAACCATTTTGAGAGTCTAGTTTTGAGGCTTATATAAACACTTTCTTTTCATGAGTCTTTTATATATACATATATATATATGTGTGTGTGTATATATATGTATATATATCTTATACACATGCTATAAAATAGCTTTTTATAATATATATATATAAAAATAAAGTAACAGACTTAGTGTATGAGCTGTAGTCTTTCATGCTCCATCGTTCTACTTACAATTCCAAGAGCAGATTTTTCTGAGGAGGGTTAGCTGTACCTCCTAGCAAAACACCCTCACTTCATAATTAGGTGATACCTTCTGCTCAGAAGCACGTGAATTCCTTTTAAAGACTATTTTTCTCTGCCTTTTGTGTTTTATCCCTTTTCAAGTGGCTTGATGGCCATTTTATCTCCAAGGCAAGTTATGAATTTCTGTGCTGACGAAGCAATCAGCCTCCGTGGCATCTTGAGTTGATCGCTTGCTGAGAAGAACAAAATATCTTGTTGGGTTTTTTTCTTCGCTGTCTGTTTATTCCTTTGAGCAGCAGCTCGTTCTTGTTTCACAAGACTGGGCAAACAGAAGTTCCTGTCTGCTGCTGGTGTCACTCAATATTTTACATGTAGATAATCACATTCTTCCCTCTGTTCATCTCCACGCGCCGAAATAACTGCTGTCATCGTTTTCAATTTGGTGGTGTGCTGGCGGGCTCCTTTCCCCGTTTTCATTCACTTATTCCTGAAGGTCAGTGCTCTTGCCATAGACAGTTATTTTAAGCAAAGGGAATTATCAAGCAGGGAGCCATGGTGGCACCATTAAAGACAAGGAGCTATGAAATAACATGGCAAAATCGAGCAGTTTGCTTACACTCCTGTGCCGGAAATAGGTTTTTGAATGGAGATGTGTTATTTTTAGTGCAACGCTGCAGCTCTAACGTTCTAGTAGGATTTTTAATTTCTCATTAAAACTTTTTTTCTACTTTTCCTCTGTGTTGCCTTTGAGGGGTTTTTTGGACAGCTTGTTCTGCAGGACCGTACCAGTGATGCTGTCATCTCCTCCAGGGAGAATAGCTCAGTTTCAAACCAGTACAATGGGTTTAGAAAATCCTCTTTTTATACATCTTTCGCTTTGTTCCGCCGCTCCCGTGGCTTTCGCCTGACTGATCCTGCAGCATGTTCATCTGATTGGATTTGCTCTGTTTGGTATCACAAGGAGTAACCTGCAGGCATCCTTTCTGCCTCTCTGGGGTTTTGAAGTGCCGCTGCACATTGCTAATTTGATAAATTAATTTCTTCTTCAGTCTTCTCTTAAAATTTGTTGGGCTTCTTTTAATTTGTTTTCTCCCCGTCCTAAGTGCTAAACCAAAAACACGAGGAACTTGAGTTTGATTTTAATCAAGCGCAGCGGCACTGCATTAAAACATGTGCTTTAGTTAGAGCTGAAATGAAACTCAGAATGCCTGGCTGCCTAATAGGTCTGCTTGGAACCATTTGGGATTATAGGAGATCTTTGCCTTCTGCCTTACATTTCTATTGTGCTTTTCGCAGTGGTGTTTATTAGATGCGGTTTCATCAGTATTCACATTCACCACCCTGAATAAAAGGAACGTATTTGTACATGTGTGTTCTTGACCAAATGCCTTTCTTTTTGAAGTCCGTGCTTTTGTCCCTGGGCCATTTTGATTGTTCTTGCTGTATTTGTGACCGTATTTATGACTGAGAATTGTAAACTTCAGTTCTGGCTCACGTTTTTAGCTCCACTTAGGGAGATTGAAGTGGTTCTTTGTACTTTATGCCATGAATATAATGAATTATGAAATATTTAAAATATTTGAGAATAAATCTGTTCCCTATGTTCTCTGTGCCATGTAAGCACATCACCAACCTTTGATCACGGACCTTCAGCAGGCAAAACGTAAAAAGTCTCAGGGAGGATTAAAAACTTGCTGGTTGGTTTCCCAACAGCGGTCAGGGTTGTTTGACCGGAGAAGGAAAATTCTCAGCAGCTCCTGAGTTATCAGTGGCAAGAGGAGATAGCCACAAAAATCGTTTAAAGTTCTTAGGTAAATGTTTAAATTGTATCAGTGGAAAATAGACCATCAGCTGAGGAGATGAGAATGAAATAGTGTAAGTATTGTGTAGGGCTGTGTTTATCCTGCCATAACCTAACAGCAGATGGTTTTCTGCTCAGTAGTGTAAGAAAATTTGGGTAAAGTGGAACAAAGAAGACGAAGAAGAGGAGGTAGGGGAAGCAGAGGGGTGACACAGTGCTCAGCACAGCATCTCTGGTGGCAGGAGAGGGGCTTGTTGGCACTGGAGGGATGGCCATGGTCCAAAGCCTTCTCCAGCCTGGCTGTACTGGCAGGAGTGGTGCCTGCCCACAGCATCACCTCCAGCCATTTAGCCAATGACTGAAAAAAATCCAAATATTGAAATTATGAAGCTGTTCATACACTGCTTTTCTTGAGAGCCCATTTCTCATTTGGTTCATTATCCCAATTTTACACCACGACGGTGTCCAATTTTCAGCAAACCCCACCATTTTTGTGAATTAAGGACCTAATCTAAATTATTTACCCTTCAGGAGGCTTTGGCTTGGCTAGTGACCACTGGTTCAGGAGCACTGCAAGCCAAGGGCTGTGCTCAGGGTGCCAGGGGTGTTATTAGTTCTGCATTAAACCAATGGCTGTTACTAATGAACAGTAAATAGTCATTTCTTCCTCTCATCCATCTCATCTCCTCTCTGCCTGTCATTCACTGAACATCCAAACACTTACAGGTCTCTGATGCTGTGTAAGCGTGGGCAAAAATCCTCATTGGTGCCATTGCTTTTACCCTGGGGTCTAGGAGATGCTACAATGATTTGGTGGGAGTGGCTTGGTGCAGGTCCCTCGTGGTCTGGGTAGCTCTGAGGTCACTGGAGCACAGCTGTAATTTATATTTCTGTGATTTCCGTGGCTTGAAGTCCTGTTTTACAAGTTTTCTCTGGGTGGGTCAACTCCGTGTTGGACGCAGCGTTTTGCAATGGGAGTGACGGCAGAGGATGAGCCACAGTGTTACATTTACACCCTCTGGTCTCTTACTGAACAGCAAAAGCCAACCAGGATTTCTCCTGCCCTTGGGACCTCAATGACTGTTTGTTTTCCTGGCCATGATGCCCCTCCAGCCCCAGCCACTGACATGCAGCATCACATCTCCAGGATGTATTATTGTGCTCATGCACAAAGGCTGTGTTTACAGGTTATTGTTCCCTCTCTTTTTAAAGAATGAGTGTTGGGTCTGAAAAAAACTGTTTATCTGGTCTGGCATCCCCTGGGGCATTTCACACCCTGGTGTCTGCTCATGGTGTCTGTGGGTAGCTGGGGAGGTAGGGCTGGATGGTTGGCTCTGTCAACAGCAGTCCATCCTTCTGGGCACCTTTCAGCAAGTTCAGGAGTGTGTTTTTTCCTCCTGTGATCTGATCAAACCCCTGGACACCCTCAGGCAGGTGGGGTTTGTGTTCTGCTGTGGTGTTAGACAGCTTTTTGCGTGTGTACGTGGTAAATTGCACCCTACATCCAGCCAGACCCCTGCACTGCTGAGTCAAGTTGCCCATTTCAGAATGATTTCTCTTTCGAGATCATCCTTCTTCACCATATAGCTGTAAAAATAAATCTGTCTTTAGCATTACATTGCAGATCTGGGAGAAATTTTCCATTGGGTCAGGCTGCACAATGGGAGAGAAATAAGACTTTTATTCCAATTTGTTCTTTGTTCTTAGCAAAGCTTCAGCCAGCAGTGACCTGCATCCGCAGCAGGCGATGCTGTTTGCAGGGGCTGGGGCTTGCCATGCCTGCTGCCTTCTCCTAAGGATGCAGCAGTTTGGGCTGCAGCCTCCTGGGCAGGAATGCTTGGCACAGACTCCTGCCACAGGGCAGCTCCCATCACGATGCTCAGGGTCAGCATCTGCACCGTGAGCTGGTGGGACCAGAGCTGGGTGGCGATGTGCCCACCTGAGGAAGCCTTGTAGCTCTCCTCAGAGCACCCTGTGAGCTGGGCACTAAAACTCTGCTCCTTGTGACTGCAGTGGATAGTCTGCATTTTTTGTGGTGAGAAAATATTGATAGGAAGCTGGAATTTATCACCCTGAACCATCCGGTTGCACGTGTGTGTATATTTCCCATCTTTTAGCCCTTCCTCACCCTTGCCCTTCACTTCTTAATCCCTTTATCCCTACACCAAGTGTCCCAACCCTCTTGGCATCCTGTATGTGCAGTGGTGCAGTGAAGGATGTGTCTGTTATCCCTTGGTTAGGCTTTTATTTATTTCTGCTCTATCTCTTTTTTTTTAATGGGGTGATTAACGCTGGGTAAAACAACTCATGTGAAGCTGGAGAGCAGCACGCTTGTCTTGCTGAGCCTTTCTACACAGAAATGGCTCGTTTGCCTTTTTGGTCCCTGCTGCAGCCCGAGCAGGAGCTTCTCCCAGCCGTCTGCAGGGACGTGCGACTCGTCTGTTTGACAGATCGCAATTTAAGTCGGAGCCCACGAAGGAAAGCTCATGAGTAATTCTGGCCGTTCCTCCCAGCGTGCTGCCTTTCGCTGCGCTCTGCGTGGATGATTCAAATAACGCAAAATTCGCTGGCGGAAAATGTCAAAAAATATCCTGGCTAAGCGGTTGCCGGTGACTAAGGGGGCTGCTGTTGCTCAGGGTGGGTCCTCTCCGCTGACGGCTGGTGCAGGAACTGCGGGGACACAGCAGGGGCTGTGGTGACGCCTTAAATTGTTCCGAGGGGAAGGGAGAGCCTGGCTTCCCTGCAGGCTGGAGCGATGCCGCGGTGCAGAGGGGTAATTAAAACAACTGCAAGTAGAGAGGAATCCTCCCGAGGGATGGGAAGTGGCCTGCTTTCTGCTTGGCATCTTCTGCCGCTCGCTAAATACCGAGCCCGGCAAGCCGCGCACGCTGAGCCGCCGCCGCCCTGCGCCGTCCTTCCCTCGCTACATTAAGTTACAACAAGCTGTTTGCTTGGACGAGACGTGGTTTCCCTCCGGCTTTCAGCTCCCAGATCACTTTATCATTAAAAAGAAAAGCCAGCTGAGGATCGGAAGCGGTTGTCAAGCTTTCCAAAGCGGAGCGGGGTACTGAGTGAGAGGGTCCCTGTGTTTTTGAGAGCTTTGCTGTGCCTGCTGCTTGCTTTCATTTCACTCTCCTGAACATGCCCAGGCAGAGAAATAAGATGCTTTACAACCCGTGGTGGTGGATGGGGCTGTTTTGCTCACAAGGATGCTACTCCAGGTTTCCTCACTAGTGAAGCACATGAAATCACACATGTGGTTGAGTGTCCCTCTGCACCCCACTTACTGCACAGGCAATATCCCAGAGAGCAGGAATTGCACAGAGCTTTATAGCCCTCGCTTGTGTGGTCTGGTTTGCAGCGCGTTCCTGGTGCTGGAATACTGCGCTGCCTCGGGGAGCGCTTAGGGGGAAACTTCAAGAGCTTTCAGTGCCTTGACGGGGATTGAGTTAATCCTAGATGAATTCATTCCTATTTACTGTCTTTCTGCAAGCTGCAGAGAGCAGGGTGGTTATAAGGAAGGGTGTCAGACACTCCACCCTGGCACCCTCTCTGTACCCTGGGGGCTGCATCTCCAGTGTAGGGGTGCCTGGTGGGAGAACCCCAGTGAAGGAGGAGACATTGTGACATGGCTCTTCCCACCGTAGCTGGTAGTGACATATGAGGTCCATCTGGTCCTTAAAGACAGAGGTGGTGGCATCTCATCAGCATCCCTTGTAACCTGGATTTAGCTGATCACTGTGCTATTTATAGAGCTGTGTGGGCTCCCATCACAAGAAACCAACTTGCTTCTTCCTGACCTGTCTCTCGTCTGTCTCTTGGCCATGGTCATGTTTAGGTGCTAAAAATGGATTTACATAGTGTGATGGTCTGAAAAGCATCAGAGACTTCTGAAAGCAGCCCTGTGAATGCTGTGAGGTGCTTGTGGGACAGCAGTTCGTGCCTGCAGAGTTATTCCTCCCCACCTTAATTCAAGCCTTGCTCCCAGATCTCACCCTCCTGCTGTACCCAGCTCCTTTTCTCAGAGACATAACAGACAGCCCTGCTCCTGAGCAGCCCAGATCTGAGGGGTACACTGCTAATGGACTGTGAAAACTGGTTATTTTAACTCTGATTGAAATGCTGTTTTTTCGAGGCTGCAAACCTTTTGATCAAGGGCAGCCGAAGGGTGGGATGTTTCCATTCTGGAGTCAGTTTGTGTTCTAAATAGGCTGTGCCGCTGGCGTGGCTTTCTGCTCGGAGTAAATCAAAGCCAAGTTGTTGGAATGGCTCAGTGGGGAAATCCAGAGAGCGAGATGTGGCCTTAATGGGGTGGGAGTAGACTAGGCAGCAGGCTGGTGGGATTAAAGGTTTGTCAGAAGGAGTTAAGGCATGGACATAACATGGCACTGCACCAGTTGGAAGTCGGTTCGGAAGACTGAATGGCCAGTGTGTACCTCCCCTTCCTCCCTTGCCCCCTGCCCTGCCCACTTTGATGCCCATCTCCTGCATCCTAATCAAGCCCAACTGCTTGTGCAGCGGCCTTACAAAGAACCCCCAGGATGGGAAGAAGCCTGAACGTTGACATTTTGCTCCCTCCCCAGCTGTCCTGCCACCCCTTCGCTACGTCCGAGCCACGGGGGCAAACTGGCCAGACCCTCGAGCTGGAGACCTCCGTGGGAGAGCCCCGAGTGGTGGGCAGGATAGATGTGCCCATCAGTCTTACGGAGAGGAAATTTTGTGCCCACCTTCCTCTGGCCGCCCTCTCCCCTTCCTGATGAGCACGGCACAGTATTCCCATTAGGCGGAAACAGAAGCACAAACGCTCGGGCTCATCTGTTCAGCAAAGCCAAGATTATTGTGAATCATCCAACATCCTTATCAGGGCGCTCCAGCCGGCGCTTGCATCAGTCACAGCGCGGGCTGGCGGAGTCGGCGGCAGCGCTCGGCCCGCTTTAATTGCCACGAGCCAGCAGCTATTTGAAGGCCCGTCCCCAAAGAGCAAACGAGCTCGTCACTGCGTGCAGCTCGGCTTTGCAGGAGCCGCGGGATCAAGGAGCGTGCCCTGTTAAAAACCCGCTAAGGATGCAGACCTATAGGGGTGCATGTGAAGTGCAGCAACCAGCTGGGCATGGCGGAATGGGCTTGGATCTGGGAGTGGGAGCTCCCCTTGGGATTTTAGTTTTTGGGGGGTTTTTTCCCTCTAATTGCAGATTACCCTGATGCCTAACAGGCAGGGAGGGAAGCTGGAAAGGCTGTGTCCCTGTGACTCCTCAGGTGCGAGGTTCCTTCAAAACCAGCTTTGTCATGGCTCTGAGCTGCACGTTTGTTTAGTTCTCTCAGGTGTACCATGTTGTGTTTCCTCCCTGTGAGACATGCCATGTCTCTCCTGGTCTCCTGGAAGGCACTGCCTGCTGTGTTCACCTCTGTTCTCAGTGTGATGCCCAGTAGATAAAATACCAGGTCTAGTGGAAAAGTCTGGCTGAAAACTAGTGGTTTGTACTAAAATTACTCTGGGGACCTGAGGAAGGGTTGAATTACCTGTGTTTCTGGATTCCTGAGAAATAAGGAGCATACTTACTGTAGGAGAAGCCTGTCCTGGAGCTCACCTGCTTCTGTTCTGCCCACATACTCTACGTATTGCAAAACCTTTGGAGCTTTGAGAAAAGCAAATATTCTGGGTGTTTGATGGAGCACAGCATGCTAATGTATGACCAGCAGTGCTGGGATCTATCCCAAAAGGTGAAGCCCAGTTAAAGTGAGCTCTTGTGCCCCGGCATGGTGCTGTCATCTTGTCTTAGCACCTGCTCAAGGGACCTTTGGCAGACTGGGGCATGAATCCCCGTTTTTCTTGGAGTCCCAAGTCAGTATGGAGATGCTGGGCCAGGCCAACTAATGCCCTTAAATTTGTTTTTACACATCCTACCTTATGTTCTGACCTGCCATATTAATTTTCCAGCTGATATGATTGTGGCTTTCAAATTGGAGAGAACTATCCCCAAACAGGCATGCTGCTGCTGCCATCTGTCTTTGAGCTGCTTCTGGGATCCCACTATTTGCTCTCAGCAGACAATTGTTATTGCTTTATTGACTTAGGAATTAAAAAAAAAAAAAGTCCCATGCCTTCTGAAATACTGTTTTCCATAACTAATTCGCCGTGCTAAATTCCTGTTGAGACCTGGGAGACATACTGAAATAATAATAATGCTTTATGCAGATCCTGAGTATGAAGTTTTTGCAGTTCTACCCCCAAAAAAGTCCAATGATGTGATGGTTTTGAAGGACATGTCATTTGGAGGGCCCTGAAGAGCTTCAGCACCACTGCATTAAGGGATCTCCAAGCCGTGGCACCCCACCAAGAGCCAAAATCGGGTGACATGTTACTGTTTGTAAAAAGTGAGAGCTTCACTGCATTTCCTGATGGTTTTGGTCAACACAAGCTGTTGCCCCAAGTCCCGCTGCTTCTCCAGCTGACCCATTTTCCCATGTCCTCCAGCTGCAGGCACTTGCCCTGTGCCACCCAGCCTGCAGCCCAGGGAAGCAAAGATCTCAGCACGGTGAGACCCTCTCCCCGTGTGAGTGGGTCCCTGTGCACCAAAGAGTGGCACTGCCCAGGCGATGTTGGCCATGCACCGTGTGCTCTGTCGCATCCCAACTCCTTCTGCATCCCATGATTCACACCTGCTCCTCCTTTTCTTTCTCTGCCGAGTGCCAGGAGTCAGCCCACGCCAACAGACACGGCTGTGGGCAGATAAAAGCTTATGGGAAGGTGGTGTTTATTTGGATGGCAAATGTTTTTCCTCCTCCTGGGTGCGCGGATCCTGCTGCTTCCTCCTTGCTGGCCAATCCATCCCTGACCTGCCCGGTTTAAGGCAGTTTGGGGCTGATTGCTCGCAGTCAGCATGGCTCCCGCTGTTCAGCTGGAGGTTTTGATGCACAACACTTGAAAATCAGAGGCAAGACCTCTCCAGCTGAACCCCGGAAAGTGGAGGGAGCAGCGATCCCTGCTGCTGTCTCGCCTGCAAAACAACGCCCTGTAGGTCATCAGAGTCAGTCCCGTGGCTGGTAATTACAAACAAGTCGCCTGGGTTTGCAGCCAGGGCATGAGGACAAGATTTATTGTTTCCCTTCAGAAATGGTTTCTAATTGGCATTGGAGCAAATCAAAGGGGAGTGAAATCAGTGTGAACTGTGCAGTTTGCTCCTCTGTAGCTTCCTTGCTGTCTGGATGGACATGGAGCACTGCAGCTGGCATTGCCCATGTGCTGCTGCTTGGAGATTGTTCAGAGGAAAGCTAAGAAGCCCCAGAAGGTGGAAAAAAGATTTGCTTCAGCAATTTTTTTTAAAATTTTTTTTTTTTTACCTGAGCAATTTGTATTTGCATTTTTTTGGTCTTCTGTAGCAGTTTCTAGTCTTGTCATCAAGGATTGGCCCCTCATTTGAGCAGAGCGAAACAGGCTTTTGTTATAAGCTTGCCTGGAGTGTTCAGTTGGGGTGAGGGGTCCTTGGCAGCTTGCTCTGTGATAATCCTCTGAGCCCCCCTTCAGAAGGGCTGCAGAGAGCTCCCCTAATGGGATTTGTATTTTGACTGGGGTTATGATAGAACAGACAGTCTTTTGACAGGATCCTTTTTCGTTAAGAGTTTATTCACCTTTCTGGTGTATCTGTTCAGATCTCCATGGCAATAATGACTTTAGATCAGCAAGCAAAAAAGTCATAGAATTGAATCCTAGACTGGTTTGGGTTGGGAGAGATCTTAAAGACCATCTTGTTCCAAACCCCCTGCTATGGGCAGGGACACCTTCCATGAGAGCGGGTTGCTCCAAGCCCCATCCAGCCTGGCCAGTCACAGCTTCTCTGGGCAACCTGTGCCAGTGCCTCAGCACCCTCACAGTAAAGAATTTCTTTCTAATATCCATTTAAACCTACTCTCTATCAGTGGAAAGCCATTCCCCCTTGTCCTGTCACTCCAGGCCTTGTCCCAAGTCCCTCTCCAGCTCCCTTGGAGCTCCTTTAGGTTCTGGAAGGGGCTCCAAGGTCTCCCTGGAGTTTCTGTTCTCCAGGGTGAACAACTTCAGCTCTCTCAGCAAATCATGATTTGAATGACCAATTTTAATCTTGCTTTGTGACTAGGTTTTTTGGGGTTTTTTTTGAAGACAGTATGATTGCTTTTGTAGACTGGCTGGCAAATGAAGCAGCCCCTTCTTCAAGGATAAATAATAGCTATAAAAAACCAGTTAAAAGTGATATGGCTCTGCAGGTATCCGTTCAAATTCTAGTTGTTCTTAGATTTTTGTGTTAGCATTGGCATTGTTTACTTAGTAGATGATGACTTATGAGCCAGATCCAGGTGCATTTGGATGGGGATAGGAATTCCAACACATAAAACCTACTGCAGTTCATTTAAATAGGTGCATGAAGAAGCTGTTTCTGGTGTTTATGGCCATACTTGTAAGATCTTTTCAGGTTCCATGGCCACCCAAGTGGGTCTTGCCAGAAGAAGGTGAGACAAGAGGCGTGTCTGGAGACAGCTGGTGTGGAGGCAGCTTTGTCAGTGCCAAGGCTGAGCTCCTTTCCTCCAGAGCTGCCTGAGCTGCTCCTAAAAGCGCACAGAAGCTGCACCTGGAAACACAGAAAACCATTTGCTGGGTCTGAAGTCCATGGAGGTGCCGTGGAGCCCCATGGGAGGGCATCACCAAGAGTTCTGCAGTGTAAAGCTGGTGGCCAGTCAGTTCTAGGAGACATTGTACACATCGTGGTCTTGGTGCCAGGATGGGCTCCCATGGATGGACGGCTTCAGCAGGGAAGCTGCCCTCAGGCTGGTTTTACTGGATAAAGCTGTGCAGTGTCTGTGGTCTGTAGGACAGAAAGTAATGGACTGCAAGGGAGATTTAGGCTACTATTTTGTGAACGTTTCCTAGCAGTGAGAATGGTTAAGCAAAAGCCCCTTTACTTCTCCTTTTGCCTCCCCCCCCAACCAGTAAATCCACAACTGATGCAAAGTTTTAAAGACCAAATTAGACAAACATCTGTTGTCAGCAATGCAGACTTGTTTGATCCTGCCCAAGCCAGGGGATGGATCCAGAACCTTTCAGGGCTATTACAGCCCTCTCTTCTCGCTGCTGCAGGACAACTGGGCAAAATCCTGAAGCCTTTAATATGGCTTTGTTGGGACAAAGCAGCAGCAGGACGCAGGAACTTCTATTGGAGAGAGAGGAGCATGGCAGGGAAAGGCAGTGCAGGGTGCTCAAGCTGGAGGAAACCCACCCAGTGCCTTTCTTCTGCTTCTCAGATAGGCCTAAAGATGCTCAAGGTTTCCCGAGCCCTGTGGGAAAGCCTCTTGCATCTGTCTGGGGTCGCTGGAGCCAGAAGGTGGTCCGTGGTTGGTAGAACAGTTTTCACAAGCTTTCGCAGTGCTGTGGTTTGTTACACCACTGCTGTGGAAAGGAGGCAGCTTAGGATGGCTTTGTCATGGGGTTAGGATTAACCCCCTCCTTCTGGACACCTTCCAGGTTGTTCTCTCGGGTCTCTTCCACCTGAGAGTGGTAAGTCCTGGGTGGGTGAGACCTTTCCTCCCCTTGGCAGTGCTCCTTCCCCTGCCTCCTCCACAGCACCCTGAGTGTTGTCCCTCATGACAGCCCCTGTGGGCCTCCATCCTCCAGGCACTGCATCCTGCTGTGCCTCACTGCAGCTCTTTAGCTCCCTCACCATCATCTAATGAAATTCCTGGACAAACCAGTACAGCCAGCTTCCAAGGAGGGCTGTGTGGAACACCCAGCTGTGTCCGGACCATGAACAGGACAGGGGGATGTGCTATGCCTGTGTCCTCCCAGGTGCACACCCAAACTTTGTGCCTTTTTAATTTGTTCAGTATTCGCATCCTCTGAGCAACACAGTGACCCAAATGAAGGTCTGGGCTGTCCGAGGGCTTTCAGGGAAGATCAGACCTGCCCTGGGCAGCCTTTTGCTCCTCTGACCAGGGTGTCTTGGGATAGTGGCATCTGTTTGCGTTTCCTTTGCTGCAGCCATGGATTTGTGCTTCACAGATTGTGTGGCTAGCTGGATTATGAATTATTCATGGCAGGCAACTTATCGTGTTTATCTGGAATAATTGAGCAATTAAGTCTGTTTAGGTATGTAAAAAGATTATGCAATGGCTTGTCTGTCTTCAGGCCTTAAATTCTGCAATTGCATTTGTTACATATTTAATCCAGAATAACACACACACACAAAAAAAAGGCTGAAGATACACTCTGCTTTAATGCACTGATCCACCATGATGTGTTTATTCACACAAGTTTTTTATTCCAGCAGCTTCACTTGTAAATACAACACTGGCCCAGGATAAATGAGACTTAACTTGGCTCCTTCAGTCTGGGGAAAGAGTGAGGCCATAACACCAGATCTGTGACCGTGTCTCTGAAAATACTTTGGGCTATTTATGCCAGCATCGGGATTGTCATTAGTGTTTAAAAACCTCCATCCTAGACATGTAGGTCAGAGGATCGAGCTCTGCTGTGCTGTACTCAGATGTTGATGCTGCCAAGGTAATTCGAAGTTTGGGGCCTGAAAGGACCTTTAAATATTCAAGAGTGTTTAGTCCCTGAGCTACAGCCATTATCTCCCGTTGCTTTAATTGTCCAGAAGAGTTCCCAAAGGAGCCAGGAGCTCATGGGCAAGGCTGCAACAGGGACCACTCAGAGCCGAATAAATGTGAGCCTTGCAGTAAATGGATGATTTTATTCTGTGTTACTAATAGTAAACTGGGCGGCTTTTAAATTAATCTCTTATGAGTCTCTATTTACTGAGAGCAGCCTGTGCTCTTTATAGCATTATAGCTGTGAATTGCATCGCTGCTGCACAGGGCACCCCGAGAAGCCCCATGGCCTCATGAATTCCTCTGCTTTGGGCAGGAGGTGCCATAGAATGGAAAGTTTTGAGCTCCCCTGCTCCCTCCCAGGCTGCTATTTTAGTTGTGCAGGAGACAATGAGTGAGCAGGACCGGAGGCTCCTGTTACTCGGGACGTCCGTCCTTCTGCTGGCGGCAGGGCACGGGAGCAGCAGCAGAAAAAGGCAAAGCAAGCCATTAGGCTTTCCTTGGCCGAGAGGGCTCCCGTGGAAGTCCCGCATTACGGAGCGGGAGGGACCTGGGGCTGCACTTAGAGCACCTCGGCGTGCAAAGCGCGGGAGGTTAAAACCCGGGGTGAGCTCTGCCCTGCTCCCTGCCCGAGCCCAGGGCACAGCATCCTCCCCGCACGTACAGACGTCCAAACCTTTCATGCGCTCCTGCGGACGGGGAACAAAGGCTGTCTAAACAGGAGCTAGTGAGGCAGCAAATCGCACAAGAAACCTTCCCTAATGAACTGGAAGGACTTGTCCCTTCGCCTCGGGCGGCGGCACTGCCGGCGTGCTTAGCTAGGCAGCGCCTTGTTTGGCGGGGGGACCCGCGCTCCCGGGGGGAGCAGAGGAGCAGCAGTGGGTCTGGCGCTGGAAAGGTTTCCTCTGCCCATCTGCCAGCAAGGGCGAGCAGTGAAGGAGGGGATGCTCTCGCTTCCCGGGGAGCCAGCAGCTCCATCGGTGCCTTAGCTATGGGGAATGCTGCCGGGAAGCACCGTCCTGCCTGTGACGGCGGATCGAGGTTAGTTACAAAGCTGTTGGGCATGCAGTTATTTCCTTTGATCGTTTGCTTCATCCCCGTGTCGGTGGGGGTAAAGATCGACCGAGTTGCAAGGCACTGGAGGTCGCTTTGGAAAGCCAGAGGGTCTGTGGTGGAGGTCAGTGCCTCCTACCGCCCTTTGGGGAGAGATGAGCTTGAGCAGCCTTGGGTTGGTTCAGGGAGAGCTAACCAGAGAGAGGAAACTGGTGGAGAAGTGACTCATAGGATGAAATGGCACTGTCTTATTCCGCAGCTCGATTCTCTGGACAAACGCGGTTTCCCATCTGTTATTTGCAGAGAAGGAGATGAGTTTGGGGGTTGGTTCCTCTCGCTCGCCAGCAAGCGAGCAAGTTGATTATTTTCTGGCAAGCATTAGCAGGATGATTACTGACGGCTCCGGTGGCTTCCCCTTCTGGGCAGGAGTGCCAAGGACTGGATTTTATTTGTATTGAGATGTTTGAAGATAAAAGATGAGCATAAGGTGGCCTTTTTCACAAGTGACTCTGTGCCTCGGTGACCAATTCCCCTGTCAATTAAGTGCCGAAACACTCTTAATTGCACATTTTCCCTGGAGCCCTGGGTTCTCCTCAAACTGTGCTTTAGATTTGGACCAGGAAGCTTCAGCCCACGCTGCCTGCATGTTTGCATCCGCCTCCTCTCCACCTGGATGCAGGCGTGAATTCTGGTGGTGTCTTGACATGCAGCATGGCCCTGGGCACAACAGCTCCTGCACCCTGGGCTGCCTGTGGTCCTCCAGAGGCATGGCAGGAGACTCCGTCTCCTGGTGTTATCCATCCCCCCCAGCTCGGACCCTGGCTGGTACACCACCTGGCAGCCTCCCACAGGATGCTTTGCAGGCTCCTCACTGCTTTTGCACACAGGCTGTGCACTGATCCAAACAACAAGGGCTGCTTTTCCTCCCCTCCACGCACGAGTTCTGTGGCAAACTGTCCCTGCACTGCTGCAGGAGAAATCAGCAGTAGAATAATGGAATCCTAGAACCTTGGAATGATATGGGCTAGAAGGGAGCTTAAAGATCATCTAGTTCCAACCCACCCTGCCAGGGGCAGGAACACCTTCCATTGGACAAAATTGCTCAGGGCCCTATCCAACCTGGCCTTGAAACACCTTCCTGGGATAGCTTAGTTCTGCTCTAAAACACAAACCCCTAAGTTCAGGATAAGGCATATATTGGTGTTTGTTGAATGCTCCAACAGCCAGTCTGATGGTGTGGGAAAATGGGAAAACTGATCCACATGGTACCTTTAGCTTTTTCCATGCATCAGCAGCTCTTCCAGGATTTGCTGAGCTTTCCCTGCTCTCCTGCAGCCATTCCCACCTCATGCCTTCCCAGCAGTATCCCAGCTCCCCACCCCAGCTTGCTGTTCCCTCTGTTCTCGAGCCGAGGGCTGCCTTCTAGCACTGCCTCTTCCCTTGGATCAGGATGTTGTTTAATTGCAGAGTACGTGGCTTTGGCAAATTTCAGCATGACAATGTAAAACACAAGACATGCCCCCCGGAGAGCTCCTCCGGAGTGGATCCGGGAGGCACAGAGGGAAGGGACGTTTCGCTGACTGGCTGATTTCGTGAGACAACAGTTCTTCATCCGCAGGCTGAGCTGCTGAGCTGAAGACACTTAAGGACACTCTCAGGCAGGGGACTGGCAGCTCTCAGGAGAGGCCAGGCTGTTGCAATGTTCCTCCAGGATAAGCCAGGAGCAGCCATTAATGAAACCCTTCTCCATCCAGTCACTGATCCTGGTGTTGAGCCTCTCTATTAGCCTGATTAGCACAGTACCTTCGTTACCCACTTCCAGCTTGGGTTATTTTTATGCTCATACTGGTGCCTGCGAAAGGCAGAGGAGGGAGCTGTGACCATGGCCTTGGGGTGCATCTGCTGGGGAGTGGCTTCATCTGGGGGGGCTCTGGGGCAGGGGCCGCTCGGGGCTCTCAGAATTGAAAAGCTGCTGCCAAAGGTTCACTGTCGTGCTCGTCCCAAATATTGGGTTGGGTTTTTTTTTCAGGATTTCCAGTTTTGTAGAGTATTGAATACATGTTTGAGGCAACTCAGAGAAAACCCACACCCCTTTTCTCCTCTGATTTTCCATGAATTTGGCTTCTTGTTTTTCAGTTTGTTGTGCATCCTGTTGTCTCGTGCCAGAGGAGGAGCGTGGGTTGTATCTTCTGCTGAACAAAGCTCCTTTTCTCTGTCCTGTTCAAACTGGTTACCCTTGGGTGGGATTGATCACGATGGACTCAAAATGACTTGGGAGCTGTTCTTCTCAGCCTAAAATAATTGTTTAAAACAAGTCAGATGGACTGTGCCCAGTGGCCTCCTCTGACACAGGGTCATGTAGCCTTTGTCATGATGCAAGGTCAGTGGCTTTGGCTGCAGTGAGATGGTGTAAATGGGTAGAGCTGCTGAGGAAGAACCATTCAGTCTCACGTCTCCAAAGTCTTAAATGTGATCATCTAAATATGATGTCTCCTGTCGTTTTTGATTTTGTCATTTTTCTGTTGTAGGATAGCATCCTGGGTGACCTCCAAATGGTCCAAAATAACCAACCCTCAGCAAAGACAAAATTACTCTATATTGTAATCCTAAATTTTGGCTTGAAAATATCTTGGATGCTCAGTTATGAAGTTTTTCTGCTTACAGCACTGATTTTAAAGCTTCTGCCCACTGCAAAGGCTGAACTCTATACTTGAGATACTTCTGGATCCGTATTGTCTTACCTTGGGAGAACAAAACAACCTGCACATAACCAGCTCTCCCTCACATCTCCTGGTAACAAATCCCGGGGACAGGCTATTTTTTTTTTTTTTTTAAGGAAACGCTGATTGGAAAGTTTTCGTTCCTAATGGGATTTGCAGATGGTTGGTGCTCACAGGACTGAATCAAGAGGGGGGAGGCACATCTGGCAGCTGTGACCCCGCAAGCACCACCGCTTGCTGACCCATCCATGCATTGGGGAATAACAAGATTTGGGAGAGGGCTTTGAGGAATATACTGTGGGGTTGGAGGGGTCTGCAGTGGGAAGGGTGAGGCTGGTGGTCGTAGGTGTGTTGGGCACTGCGTGCAGGGCTAGGGCAGGTCAAGTATTGGATGCAAACACTCCCAATGTCCATAAAGATGGGATGGTTCAAGCAATCAAAGTTTTGGAGATCAGAACGAGTATAAAAAACCTATAGATGAAAGGCCTGCAAGCTTTACCTCCCTGAGTCTTCTGCTGAGCCCAACAGCATGTGTACAATTTGCTTTAATGGTTAGAAACATCTGCTGTTAAAAGTGATGCTTAATATATTTGGCTTCCATTTCCAGTCATTAGTTCTTTTTATGCCTTTTTCTGTCTAATTAACAACCTTTTAGTACCTGATTTTTTACCAGTTTCCACTGAATGTGCTGCTATATCATAATCAAGTCACTTCTTAATCTTCTCTTTGATAAACGAAAAAGATCAACCTCTTCAGTTCTCTCATTTCAGACATTTTCTGCATCCCTGGAATGACTCTTACAGATCCGGTCTGTATCTCCCGCAGTGCTCTACTAATCTCCTTAAAATGTCGGTGTGGAACCACTGAGGGCTCTGGAAGGAGTCCCTTGGTGCTGGAAGAGGAGGCTGAGCCACCTCCTCACTCCTACTTCCAGCTCCAGGCTTCCTGCACGGAGTAAGAGCAGGTTTGCCAGGCAGCAAAGACTCATCTTCATCAATATTTCACATGTGGGGGGCTGGAACAGGATGATCTTTAAGGTTCCCTTCCAAGCGAAACCATTCTGATTCCGTGGCTTTCCCGAAATCCACCGTGTGCGAGTGGTGTTTGCCGTAGTGAGCTGATGATACCTCGGCACTGGTGAATCCCCTTTGTCCCCCAGCTCAGCCAGGTAACGAGTCCAAAATCCATTTAGCATATTCACAATTCATATTCTGTAGTGCTTTTTTTTGTCAGCATGTCATACATTACTAGGTCAAAACACCTCTTGGACATCAAGGATATTGCTTCTGTGCATTACTAATATCAGCTGTGCAGGGAATAAAATCAGGTTTGCTTTGCTGTGACCTATTTTTCCTAAAACCACGTTGACTGGCATATATATGAGTGTCCTTCAGTTCCCTGCCCTGTCTTTCTGCCTTGGACAGATGTCTGGCTCTCTGTCCCCTTCAGGCCATACCTTTGCCTTCTTGGATATTCAAGCAGAAGACTCTTCCAGACTTCTAAAATTTCGTCTTAAAAAATGAACATCAGCACGCAGCAGTTTTCTTAGTCCTCTTAGATCTCTTGGATGCAAAATTATTCAGATCTGCCAAATTTAAATGTCTTCTGGTGCTGGTAGATGTTGTTGAATGTTCTTCTCAATTGCTAATAAGTTGGAAGCGCTTCATCCTCGTAACGACTGTTATCCTGCTTGTTCCCAAATGTTCCGGGACAGTAATTACAGCATGTCCATCATATCTGTCTCATTAACAGCTCCCCCATCTCCACCCAGTGATGGACCCCTATCCTTTCTAGGAAGAGCCTGGGTGTAAGTCTTTACTAATCCAACCCCTGAAAGCTTTGATGTGGTGAACTGGGCAAATAGGAGCCAGTAACAGATGGAACTGGGCGATTTGGTTCACCTGCATCACCATCCTCTTCTTGCTCCTCTTCTTGCCTGCAGACTCACCATGCAAGGAGAAAGTGCTCCAAAACCAGCAGAGAAATAGGTGAAAGAATATGAAAAGAATCATTTATCCTATTACTTCTTCATCAGCCAGGCTTTTCCACCCTCCTTTCTCTTTTTCTTGGGGAAAGGATCTTTGGCAAGATGACTGGGCCCTTCCTCTTTGCTATCTTCCCTCCAGCATCCTTTAAGTTGCCTTTGATCTGTGTAGCCCACACAGTGTGTCATCGGTTGCATCAGTGGAGGCCGGTCAGGCAATTTGTGATAATCCCAACTCAATTTACATTTCAAATGCTTGCTCTGGGAGCCATCTCCCCACTGTATTCCCTGCAGCTTTCTCCTGCTCCTCAGGACAGATGTTCCCCAGCAGTTGCTCACCAAGTCGCTGAGAGCAATCCCATCTGATAACCCCCTGGATTTTTCCTGTCTGCACTGCAGGTTCATTGTGGAAAGTGAGAAAGCTGCAATGATCACCTTGTTCCCCAGCCCTGAGCTCAGGGAGATCCTGGTGGGCTTCTCAGCTTGCCTGGCCATGGGACCCAGGCATGGTGCCTCCCAGTGCCCAGGTTTTCCTGCAGGAGCCTTGGCCGGGGGGAAAGTGGGCACTGTGTGTGGCACGGGGAGGGGGTGGATCTCCTCTTCCCCCCCATTTCCACCTCACCACGGGGTCTTAAAGTGCGGGTAAGGAGATTATGCAGAGAGGGAAGGTTTGAATTTCTTGCATCCGGGGAACAAGAACCTGAATAGAAAGGATTGGTTCTCCCTTAATTTGAGCTGGTGGGGATGGTGGGCAAAGCTGATGGGATTTTGGTAGACACTCTCTTGAAATAGAATAGAGGGAAGAAATTCCAGGGGGTGTGAAAGCAAAAATAACGCGAGAAATTCTGGATGTCAGAAGAGAGACAGCAAGACCATAGGAAATTATAAAAACCAAAGCGCTATTTTCACAAACTAAATATAATGTGGCTCCTTTGGAGCAGCTTGGAGAAACGACAATGTAAAGCAAAATTGCTGGGGAAAAATTGAGGCTGCTTTTTCCTCGGCTCTGAGTGAAGGACTTGAGCGGAGGCTGGTGCAGAGAGTGGCGTGGGAGCTCAGCAAGCACATTGAAGGCTGGGAAGAGCACAGAGCTGACATGCAGCCAGGATTGTAGGGTGTTAAGAAGAGCTTTGCTGGAGATGAAGGGGCCACGGAGAGCCTTGGCACCCAGCAGGTGCTGGGCAGAGAGGGAAAGGGGCACGGCAGGCAGGTGGATATTTGTTCATCCGCACCCCCCTTAATTTGAATCCATCTTTCCAGGTTGATCTGAATTTCCTCTGGTTTTAAAGGTTTATTATTTGAAGGCTAGACTTTATGGGACCTCTCCTAGGGAGGGGACGTGGAAGGAGGGGTTTGGGGCACATCTGCCTCTCCTCTTGAGGGCTCACCATCCTGTCCCATCACAGGACCTGCCATAACACCCAACTGCATCTCTGCAGGCAGCTCCTTTGAGCAGAAAGAGGTTGAAATGTGCCTGTGGTTGGAGTGTAGGGGGAAAAACCCTGTGGCCCACAGGTCATGAATCACCAGTGTCTCCAGCTGCAGGACCAAAAGGCCTCACAGACCTGGAGCTGTGGGGTTGGGTGAGGAGATTAATATCTCTGCAGCAGGGATTAAGCTGAGCCTTAGAGGTGATCCTGGAACGAGGAGATGGCTCCTGGCATGAAAGGCAGGAAAATCCACATCTCGTGCAGTGGGTGCTGGCCCGTGGGATGTGCAGGAGCCAGGAGCTGTCAGGTGCTGCTTCTGCCTGGCTCTGGGTCTGCTTGTCCTGGGTGCTGCTCCTGTTTTTGGGAATGTTCTGGTCCTTTTTGCCACCTTAGTTGCTTGTCTTGGAGAACTGTTCTGCGAGCAGACCTGGCTGTCCTGCTGACTGTGCTGTATATTAATACTTGTGGAGCCACTGAGCGTCCTGGTGATTCCTCGTGTGGAAAGGCTTGTACAGCCTCTTTAATTAACTTAATTCAGACATTAGTGTGTCACAAGGAACCGTCTCTCGAGGGGGGAAGTCTTTCCTTTATCACCACTTAGCCAGGGAACGTTATACTTTTCATTTGCATCCAAAAGTTCATCGTGGCGAGAGTGAAAATTAACCCTTTGCTCCCTGACCAGCACTTTGCCTGCCTGGCAGTGAAGGTGTGTCATGCAAGGAGAACGCACTCCTGCTGTCCCTTACAGGGTTCCAGTGCCAGTGCTGGCCCTGGAGAGGGCATGGCACAGTGGTGTTTCCTATGGGAAGCACTCAGGGTCTGAGGGGCTCTGGCAGTTTTCTGTGCTAGCTCCGGTCACCAAGCAGGAGGAAAACATTGGGCATTAGGGGAGGCGGGGGGGCTATGAGCCCTGGGAAAGGCCCCTTTTCCCCCAGGGGAGGCAGGGCCTCATGGCTAGCAGTCGCTTCACAGCAGAAGCCTTGGAAGCAGACCAAGGCTAATTAAAGCTGGCGTTCACGCTGTCGTGCTGTGCCGTGGGTACCTGTGACAGATGGGGGCTGCTCGCCCTGACTGTGAGATACTGGTAGTGAAGAACATGGTACCAGAATGTTTTTCAGGGGCTGATGGCTGGTTCCTATGGCTACGTGGGGTCTGCTGGGGGGAAGCTGGGGGTGTGCTGGGGCTGCCTGTGTGCGTCTGCACCTGCCCACCGCTCACTGTCCGTGTCCTTTCCTTGTCTCACAGGTGAAGGAATGGCTGTGCTTGAACTGCCAGATGCAGAGGGCACTGGGGATGGACATGACCACCGCTCCTCGCTCCAAGAGCCAGCAGCAGCTCCACTCCCCTTCACCATCCCCCTCCCACTCCCCAGCCAAGCATCCTCCACCCTCGGGTCCGGATAAGACCCCTCCGGCCCCCCGCACCCAGCCACAAGAGCCACCCAAACCTCACCCCGCCACGCCGCAGAGGGAGCCGCTCGGCCAAGGACAGCCAAAACCTCAGGAGGCAGCCAGGTCCTCCCCGCAGCATCAGCCAGCCAAGCCTTCCCCCTCCGAGCAGAGAAAGGCGCCGGAAGATGTCGGGGCAAAGCCTGCAGCCCCGGCTCCCGGGGCTGGGGCACCAGAACAGCCCCAGGAGGGGCTCACAGGGAAGCTCTTTGGCTTCGGGGCGTCCCTCCTCACCCAGGCCAGCACTCTCATGTCCGTCCAGCCAGAGGCCCCCCCTCCGAGCCAGCCGTCCCCTGGCAAAGTGCCTCCAAAAATCGTCTTCAGCGATGCCAGCAAAGAAGCTGGTCCCAAAGCCCCGGGGGCACCGGGCCGGGCTGGCGCCGTGCCGGCCACCAAGCCGGGCAAGCCGGAGCAGGGTGTCAAGCCAAAGGAAGTGCCGAAAGCAAGGGTCTCGTGCCCCCTCTGCAAGGCGGAGATCAACGTGGGCTCCGGAGAGCCCCCCAACTACAACACCTGCACGACCTGCCGGCAGCAGGTCTGCAACATGTGTGGCTTCAACCCCACGCCTCACCTAGTGGAGGTAAGGGGGCTCGTGGGGGCGGGCATCTCCTGGTTTGAAGATGTGTGCTCTCTACTTGCTTATAGTGGAGGAAAGATGGTGTGTTTGCTTTCAGAAGTCAAAAAAAGCCTTTAAGAAACTGCCGAAGTCAAGTTGCTCCTGGGGCAAACCCCAGGGCTGGAGGCTGTGGTCCTCTACCTCTTAGCAAAGACTTGGATTTCATGTGTGTACGCTGATTTTGTGCTGGTTCCATGTAAGGTGGCTGTTGTTGAGGGCACCTTCATCAGTGCCCACTGCTCCCCAAATGTGTCCAAGGGTACAGAAACAGGAACAGGTCATGCAGGTGCCAGAGTCACCAACAAGCATCCTCCTCCTGGTGCTGTGAATGGATGCCTTGGCCAGACTTGGGATGAGGCAATGAGGGATGTTCTGCAGCTCCTGCATCCTTGGATGGTGAGGGTACAAGGAAAGTGGTATGGGCAGGAAAGTGTCAGGATGTCAGCAACAAGAGCCTGGGTGCAGGGCAGAGGAATGGGCTGAGGATGGGATGGATGTGGGTGCTGTTTAAATGTCAGTTGTGTGGGTGTCCTGCAGCCTGATGAGATGGAGTGCAGGCAGAGAAGAAGGCAGGTTGAGGGGTCTGCAGTCCTAGTCCCACCAGTTGTAGTTGAGGATGTCTCTGAATTACTGTGCTGCCCATCCAGACCATCTTCCCAAGCACCAAAAAGGCACCTTAGCCAACTCTAGCCAGTGGAGAGGAGAGTGGTACGACTGGGTCTCAGCTGGAGCATCCTCCTGTCCCTTCCACTTTGGAAGCTAGGGAGGGAGATCTTCTAGAGCCTTGGAGAAGGCCTCTGTGAAAGCCTAGACCCTCACCCCCTGCAGTACAAGCGATTTGAGACCCTGACCAGAGGAGGCCCAGGGCCTTGCTCCTGAAGTGCTGCATCTTGCAGCCAGTAAGACACAGAATTGATACCATCAGCGCATGGAGAAGTTAATGAGAACTTTAAATGACCAGAAGTAGGATTGCTAATCTTGGCTCTGTTCCACGGCAGATAATTACATTTTATGTCCCTAGCTCCTCCCTGCAGTTTCAATTACACCCAGTAATTTTCTGTTCTTCCTGCTGCTGCTGCTGCTGTTCACGGTCACGTTGGTAGTGGAGGAGATACACTCTCCCAGCATGTGTGTGGAGGTGCAGACCCCCCAGATGGCCATCTCCATGTTCATAATGCTGTTTTCAGTGCCAGTGCTCTGCTCCTGCTCATTGCTCCCCTCACTGCTCCCTCCTTATTCCAAGGGCTCGCGTGAGGAAAGAGAGTATCCAGGTGTTTGGTGCCTTGAACCCTGTATTGCCGTGCCCTTGGGCAGTGATGTGTTCCCAGGCTTCAGAAAGCTCAGGGGTCGGTGAAAAGGCTTCAACGTGCTCCCTGGCACCCGGCTGTTAATTAATTAATTAGAGAATTAATTTGGGGTTGTGTCGTAGCCAATAATGTGGTGCTCTCTGCAGGTACCAGGGAAAGGTGAGCTCTCCCCAGCGCTTGTCTCCAGGGTCACTAGCTGACACCTGGGATTAAATTTCAGATTTTGAAGGCTGGACTCTGTCTGGGCTCCCTCAGCTCTTGAGCAAGCACCTTCAGACACCTTTGGCAAACCCACCTGTGCACGTACGTCCCTTTTAGTGTTTCTTTCTGCTGCTCATCCCTGCGTTATCCACATGCCTTCACATACAGTGAAGGCCCACAGCAACTACCTGGGCTTCATGTTACCACGGGGTTTGTTTCCCTTTACACGAACCATTATCCAGTTCAAAATGGTTGGGTTGGCTTATGGGATTTATTCTTATAAAAGTTAAGAAAGAAATGCAACACTTGAGCTGTGAATGTTCTTAACAAAATCTTTCTGAGGAAAGGAAAACATTGCAATGTCTGTTAATGTGCTTGGGCTTTAGGTTTGCTTGATCTTCTGGGAAAATTGCTCTGTGGTCTGATCTCTTTTTGCCTGCAGCTCACATGGGCTTGTCCCAAGCCCTGAGATTGATGCAAATACCAGAACTCACTCTTTGAAGTAGCGAGGCTTGATCCATTAATTGCTTGATGAATTAGGACCTTGGCTATAAGCTGCCCTTGGAAGTTGTGTGAAAACTAATGAGGGATTTGAGCCGTGGTCTGATAAGTGCAGAGGAGCGCAAGCTGCGGGTGAGATGGGCAGCACCCTCTGTACACGCTGAAGGAGCCTGGGCAAAGACTCCAAAGCCTGCACTCTGGCTCCAAACAGCATTAGTCACAGGGAAAAAGAGGGCATGGCCCACGGTGGCCTGGTTTTTGGAGAAAGGACAGAGTGTTGCAGGAAAACAGTGCAAAAAGCGTGCATTTCCTGCAAATAAAGCTTTATTATCACTGCAAGCAGTCAAGGCTTTGCCACAGTGTTGTCGGTGGACTACACATGGTTATAGTTTCATAGCAAAGCTGTTTAACCATCTTGGGAGGGGAAAAAACCCTAAATAATGTTTGCATCCTCATGGAGGATAAGTATTTTTGCTGACGAGCTCACCTCCCTGCCAGTGAGGCAGGACTGAACTCACACTGCGGGAGATGGGTCTCCCTGTGCTGGTGTGGGCTATCCCAGCTCGGTGGGAAGCATCACTCAGACTCAGTCTGGTACTTGTTGGGAGGCTGGTGATCCCGACAGTGCAATGGGAGCCAGCACCTCTTCCCGTGGGACCTCAGCTCCTTGGTGGCATCCCACATAATGCTGAGGGTGAAGAGAATTCCAGCACCCACTAACTCCAGTGCTTTAGCTTGTGCTGACTTCACATCCATTGTGGCTGTCCGGGAACAGTCCCTGCAAGTGGCTGAGGTGGATCTGGAAAGGAGCTTTGAACAGGGCAGATCCTTGGGAAGGGGACAGGAGGTCTGGAGGAGCTTGCATGCTTAGAGAGACCACAGAGGTGTACTGGCCTGCTGGTGGAGGTGAGACAGTGTTAGGCTGTTGCCTGTGTGTGTTTTTGCCCTGTGGATGGGCAACCAGCGGGACGTGCCAGGTCAGCATTACTAGAGGCTACTGGTCCAACCTCTGGGCTGCTCTCAGTGGAGCAGGGGAGTGTGGAAGGTGTTGCTGCCTCATGGTCACTGATATGAAATGGGGGGAAGAAAATGGAGAGTGAAATCCAGAAAGCAGTAAAGGCTGTTGCCCCTGTCTGCAGCCCCCTAAAACTTCTGATTTCCCTGGAAAAAGATGCGTTATTATTTACCCATGGTATTTTCATCCCCATCCCACTCCTGATCTAAAGATGGAGTTGGAGGCTCTGTGTCCCTGCCGTCCCCTCCCACCCTCTGCAGCTGCCTGGGGAGGTATCCAAGGAGCTGCCTCCTCCCCAGCGCTCCGTTCAGCCAAACCTACCGAAAGAGAAAATACTAGAAGTGACTTGCAGTTCCCTTGTGTCCTCTGCACTGCTGTGGACTGATGCTCATCCAGGTGAAGGTTGCCTCAAGAATATCCCACCTGTGAGCAGCTGGGTAGTGCCTCTGAGCCCAGAGCTCCCCCAAGATCCCCTAGCAAAGCTGGCTTTGCTGTGGCCATGAGTCTTGGTGGGAAAGGTCAGGAGGTGCTGGTGAGGACTGGGTGCCTCAGGCATGTGAAGAGTTCAGGGACAAGGACGGCATTTTGGCAGCACAGTGTAGGAGAAATGTGTTGTCTGTGGTGGCCCATGGCACTGGAAGCTGTAGGTGACCAGCAGAGGAAACCCAAAAGCGTGCCTGACCCCCACTTCCTTTGCTTGTTGACCATGATACACATTACCCAGCTTTAAATAAGTTGTTTACGTGAAATACCAGGAGCACAGGTGCCAGCTTCCTCCCACCTCATCACACCTCCTCCAGGAGCTGGCTCCTGGGAGCAGTACCACGAGGTATTCCCAAGCCAGGGCTGACACTTTGGGACTCTCCCAAATTCTCTACAGCCTCAGCCTTGTGCCATGCAGGCAGGGAAGAGGTTTTTGTTGCAGGAAGACCAAGTGCTGGGCTGTTTTGCTGGGGATTTAGGAAATCATGCCTGTTTGTGGCAGAGTCTGCTGAGGGAACAAGTAATCTGGCAAGAGCTGGCTTGCAGTGTGATTGCCCTGTGCTGGCACGATGCTCTCCCAGTAACCCCAGTTGACCCCAATTGACTCCAGGGGTTTTGTATTAAGGAACAAATGAACTATGCATGTTGTGTTACTAAATAAACATGGCAGGATGCCCCTTTGCCTAATTAACCAGCCTGAAACAGGAGCAGTGATGAGTTTCATTGCAGAGCGCTGCTGATGTCCAGGTGCCAGGCTGTGACCTCCAACGGGTACCTGACCCTCAGGAGAATCCTCTTACTGATTTGTGGTGCTCACCATGCCACATCCAGATCCTAAAACTGTTGCTTTTTTTTTTTTTTTCCCCGTGCATTGTAAAAAAAATCCCTTTTTTATAACACGTGTGTTGTCATGGGCAGTGCTACTGCATCACCCTGTCTGGTCTCACCCGTTAATGCTGTTGGGTTCCTTATTACATGTATTATATACATTTATAATATAGTATGTGATTATCACATGGGGAGGCACTGGAACAGGCTGCCCATAGAAGCTGCGGATACCCCGTCCCTGGAAGTGTTCAAGGCCAGGTGGGATGGACCCTGAGCAGCCTGGTCTAGCAGAAGGTTTCCCTGCCCATGGCAGGGGGGTGGACCTAGATGGTTGTGAAGGTTCCTTCCAACCCGAACCATTCTGTGGTGTTGTGACTGTCCTGGATGAGGTATCACAAGATGCAGGAGCAGCATTCACTTGAGCCCTTCATGGGACATGTTCCTGTTCTGCTGCTCCCCTTGTACCTGCAGCCAGGTACAAACCAGCCTGTTTGGATGGATTTCTTGCAAACAGCTTGTGAATCACCCTATCAGATCCTTTCTGGAAAGCTCTGGACCTCTCTTTTCATCACGCTTCAAGACCTCACGCTGTGTAAAATTGGTCCCTGAGCAGAACAGCTCCCTGGGGTGGGATGCTGCACTGCTCGAGTTTGAGGTGCTGAGGATGGGGCTGACCTACCCTACTTGCAGAAGCAGCCATGGCAGCTCCTGCACTCGGCTGCAGGGAGGAATGTCTGGGGAAAGGGACTTCAGTGAGATGGAAAAAGCTCCATGAGATCAGCCTTTGTGCAGAACAGGGTGTCGCTGCCGCCAGCCAGAAGATGGGTTAAGAAGGAGGGCTGAGGAGAGGTTTTGTGCCAAAATTATTTTGGTGTCAGCACACAGATTTCATGGAAGAGCTAAAAGGAGAACAGGGAAGAGTGTCGGGCTCCTGCCTCACCTGCTCTCGCTGCAGGTGGGGGCTGGCAGCCACGAGCCCATGTTCCACTCCCAGTGTGCTGTGCCTCCCTGCCCCCTTCCCAAGGGTCCCTGCTCTCGCTGGGAATGTAATTAGCTCCCAGACAAAGAGGATTAGCTGGGTTAAGAGAGAGCCTCCAGCTCAGCACTGTCCTGAGATTGCAATCCCAGCCCCAGTCTGGCGTCTGGGGCCATTTCCCCTTCCTTCCAGGGGGAAAAGCTGGATATAGGTGCCTCGAGAAGAACCTGCCTCTTGCCCTCTGGAGCACAGGTAGTGTCCATGGTGGTGATCCAGCAGCTTCCTGCTCTGGGGAGCCCAATGTCCTTCCCCCATGCGATGCTCTGAAACTCAAAGATCCATCTGCCTGTGTGGGGGACAGGGAGGGTGGCAAGCAAGAGACAGGCACCTAAAGTTTGCAGACTTCATTTTCCCATAGGAATCAAAGTCCTGTTACTGTCCTGTTATTCCTTCCAGGCTCAGAGGGCTGCAGGACAACAATGGACACACTCTGTGGCCCCTGATGGAGCAGGGAGCAGCTGTTGTCAGTCACTCCTTTGAGGCTGTTTTCCCTGAAATTGGGTGTCCTGCAATGACAGCTTGGCAGGGTCCCCAGGGCTCAGATGGGCACTGGAATGGCCTGGTCCTCTCTCCAGGGATGGGAGGAGGAGCGAGGTGACACACTTGAAGGGTGGGCAGGGGATTAGACCCCCGAGTTTCCTGCAGGAGGAAGAGGTAGGCAGATATGCAGGCCAGAGAGTGCAGCAATTGCTGGGTTTCTCCTGGATTTTTGTGTGGAAATGATTTTAAACAATACCCCAGCCCCAGGGGTATAAATATTTGGGTCAGTCACATAAACTTAAGTCAAACAGAGAGCTCTGCCTACTACAGCGTGAGCCGAAGGCGGCTTCAATGGCGTGAGCCCTCAAATCCCGTTATGGGTTGGTAATTAACAGCTCGCTGTGACTCAGGAGTTTCTGTGCTGCTAAACCTGCTGTAATTAAGCTGGTTCCTGCTGCTGGGCTGGGCAACACGGGGCTCCCCACTGGCTCCTCCTGCAGACACAGGGCTGGAGTGGGGTTGGGGGTCAGCGTAACCCAATGAACCAGTCTGATTTAAGAGTGGGGTCCCACCTGATGATGGATGTGCAGCATCCATGGCTGGTCCACCCATGCAATCCATGTTTCTGTGCCAGACCCCACTGCTGTAATTTCTGCAAAACCCCAGTAGGTGTTAGTTCAATGCCTGCTGCAGGCTCTTGGCTTCTGCTGGTTTTCTTTGGAGATTCTGGTACTGGACTTTGCCTTACTGAGCCTGCTCACAGCTTCTGGCCACTTTAAAATTATCTTAAGAACCGCTGTTCCTTTCTTTAATCAGTAAAAAAGGCCAGAGCTCCAGGTTCCTTTCCTCCCTTAGCTGCAATTATATTATTAAGGGACAAATGTCAGCCCTGCATGAACCCTGCTGATTGATGCTCTGGCTGCAGCCGCTGCCCGCTCTGCAGATTGTTTTCAATGGTTCATAAAACCAAACTATATTTTCAGGGGGGTGACAGTGGCTGAGCGAGGTAAGGGATTTCTGCCTTCTAAATGAAGATATATTAGAAGTGAACGATACTTCCCTGGTGCCAGGCTGGTTTTCCAGAGCACATTTGCTGTGCCCTAGGACTTGGAGCTGCTGCCTGCTGTATTGCTGTGCTCCTGGGCTATCAAGCTGCCGGGGCCAGCAGTGCCAAGGTATGTCGAGATCAAAGCCTGAGTGCTCACCATGGCTCAGGCAGTCCAAAGATTGGGGTTTATAACAGGGAGCCCTTTGGCATTAGGGGGTCACTATTGCTCCCGGGCCAGCCCATGGTGCTTGATGTCAGGTGGGCACCAGGGCAGACATGATACCCGAGTTTTCATCACAGGTGTCCTTCAACAGCCTGTAAGGGCTCTTGGAGCCGCCACCTCACTGCGGGTTCTGCTTTAATTGATGGTGAAACTTCATCCGTGTGGTATTGATCATGGTATTTCCTAGAAAGTGACAAGGAAAAATTTAAGGAAGTGCTTTCTGCCCATATAACATGGATGCTTCCTGGCAGCTCTTCTCTGCTGCTAAGCTTTGATTGCTTTTCCCAGCAAGTACTTATTTTTGGTAGGTGTTGCAGATCTCCTTCTCAGGGGTGATGGTATTCTGTCCGTGAAGCTTCCATGGCACAGACTCATCCTTCAGAAAGTCGCTTAAGCCATCCTGGAGGAGACGAGAGGGATGTGACCTTGCGGCAGGGACGTGGGCACAGACGTACAGGGCTGCCACTGCCAGGGGATTGGATATTTCCTCCAGTCAGGTGCCATGAATATTAAAATTCACCTACCTGGGAAGGGCCTGAGTAACTTTCCATCACCCGACTGAGGTTTCACAGTTTGGAGCCGCTCCGGGAAAGGCTGAGAGAAGATCAATAACTGCCCTAACGCACCTCATTAGGGACTTTCTTGACCTTGAGAAGCTTTAAAAAGAGTTGCTGTTGTGCACATGAAAGGTTGAAGGCAGCAAAAATAGGCAAAGTGGAAACACAGAGAGGAAGCAGGACAAGCTAAAGCTGCTGAAGTGTTTTATGGATATCAGAAAAGGTTTCATATGTATGTGCTGGGGAGAGGAAAAAAAAAAAACAAAACAGTTCATTCACAAAATTCAAGTGTATCTGTTTTTAGCACAGGGTTTTCTGCCTTTGCTCTTCGAGTCAGACCCAGCAGCTGTGCTGGTGTGGCAGCCCTGGAGCCCCGTGCCTCAAGGAGCCCTGTGCCTCTCCAATGCTGCTCCTGCTGTATCTTGCATTGAATTATCAGTGTCTGCACAAGCTCAGAATCAGTCCCCAGTGCAGCATCAGCAGGTTATCACCAGCTCTTCCCTGGGAGAGGCAGTGGTGGGATCAGAGGGATGTGGATCACATGTGGATCAGGTCAGTGATGGGATGGCTCTTTAGGGTCCAGTAGGATGGTCAGCACTGACCCCTGAATCCAGGCTACTTAGTGGAATGGGCTCCTGTATCCTAGACCTCTCCCTTGCCCACAGCAGGAGCTGCTGGTGGAGATGGAGAATGTCTGCCTTGGGGGGCACTGCTCTTACAAAAAGTCTGTGCAGGAGGTCGGGTTGGAGGGGATCTCTGGACCAACATGCTCTGAGGAGCACCGTGGGGACTGATAGTCCCTGGGGAAGTACCAGCAGCAAATGGCAAGGCTGGTAGGACCACCTAAATCAGAGTCTTGGTCTAAAGCCACAATGGGCAGAGAGAGAAACAGTGGGAGATGGTGAGAGGATGTGGTTGTTCAGCTCCTGTTTCCACCCCTGGGAGCTGGCACAGCTTATCCTAATGTGCTCACAACCTGTATCTTTCTTCTTTCTATTTTTTTTTTTTTTTATAACATGCCATGTTAGTGCTTTGTTTGGGAACATGTTGGGACACTTAATCGAGCATTTAATTGGCTTTGTAACAGTGGATTTCTGAGAGGGCTGAAGAAGGAGGCAGCTTTAGGGCCGGGTTGCAGTGGCGATGCTTTTCCAGCTGTGATGGGAGCATTTCAGACTGAGTTTTCTGGTGTTGATCCACCTTGCAAAGCACCATGGTTTCTCCTGGTGCGCTCAATGGCATTTTGCAGTTGCATCTCACAGTCTTTAGGATCTGTAAAGTTCCATGGAACAAAATAAGAGAGAGGAGAGTGGCTGCCGGTGGTGAAATGTGTGGGCACGCTGGGGAAAAAGCCAGTGGGGATGCTGATGATGGGATGTGATTGTTGGGGTTGGGTTTTGCTAGCTCAGGCCAGGCTCTTATGTTGATTCCCTCTTTCTCACATCCAGCCTGTGTTGGTGTAAAGCCCGTGGGCAGAACAAGCCCGTGTGGGCAGTGCAGCCATGGACACTGGAGGGATGTTGGTGCCGTGCTGCTAAGGGAATTCAAAGCCTTCATCACCTTGTGTGTGCTAGTGAAGGCTGTGTCCTGCTCCAAGGAGGACAGCAGGCCCTGAAAGACAGTTTTGTGGTATGTACAACTGAACTGCTGCAGGGTTTCCCCCTGGTTTAGTAGTGTTCCACGTACCGAGTAGTTCAGCCTTCAGCCCTTGCCATGTGCTGGCATGTCCTTTTTTTCCCAGCTATGTGTGTGCTGGGTGAGCCATGTGAGGTGGGGACTAAGATCCCATCTCCCAAGAAGTGCATTGGGTGTTGGAGAAAATGCTGCTGGGCAGGGGAAGAGATGACGTTTCTTTCTATGGAGAGAAATGGCATTATCAGTGTGGTTACAAGTGACTGCTTGGGAGGTGGCCAGCTGGGTGTTCCTGTTCTTCCTCCATTAAATCATTGAATCAGCATAGAATCCTTATGGGGGAAGGCACCTTAAAGCTCATCTAGTTCCAATCCCCATGCCATGGGCAGGGATGCCACCCACTAGACCAGGCTGCTGGTGGGGCTTTGCTGGAGGGACACAGCCTGGCCCCATCAGGGTGGTGGCACTGCCAGGAAGTGCAGGATGGGGAGCTGAGCCATCACCATCATGCCTCTCCTCCAGTCTCCCTGCTCTGCAGTGTAAACTCTGCTCTCCTGTGAAACAAAACCTTCCTCCCCAGCGGAGAGGGAAGCCTTGTATAATTAATGCTGTCGGGGCAATCAGGGTTCTGCAGTGCCGCAGTGCCCGGGACTCACCCGAGCTCCGGTGCAGCATTCCCTCCTCACAGCCGTCCTCTGGGCAGCGAGGAACAAGCAGTGTTAGCCAGGGCACTTCAGCCTCTCATTTAAAAACATAAAACCCCACAGCATGTTAAAAGGCAGAAAGCTGAA
Organism: Empidonax traillii; assembly: GCF_003031625.1. Classification (NCBI taxonomy): domain Eukaryota; kingdom Metazoa; phylum Chordata; class Aves; order Passeriformes; family Tyrannidae; genus Empidonax; species Empidonax traillii. The sequence continues at coordinate 1,483,731 of NW_020955380.1, forward strand.
TGGACTGGGAGGGTGCACCAAGGAGCTGGCTGCTCCTTCCTCCTCCTCCTGGCCTGGTTACTGGGCTGATGAGCTGGGGAGGGTGGATGGCACCAGCCTGAAGCAAAAATAAACACCAAAGTGAAATAGAAAATGAAAGCAAGCTCGTTCTTTGAGGCACACCGAGGCTCTGAGCCCGGGAAGGTCTCTGAATGGATATTTTGAGCGATGTTTCATTCTTACATTATCCAGGCTGGGTTTCAGTCTCAGTGGTGGATCTGTTAGCATGGCCACCTCACAGCCACCTTTCCAATGATTTTTCTGTCGCAGGGGTCAGAGACTGAGTGGTGAAAGGCCTTTTTGGTTGACATTTGCTGCTTAACTTGAGAGAGAAATGTTTCATAGGGACAGTTTGCAGAAGCCAGGTGTCCATGTGGCACCCCAGGGCAGGTGCCCACTGGCAAAAACAGATGCTAGAAACTGGTTTATCATTTATTCATAATAATTTTCTGCTCTCCCAAAGGAAGTTCTTGGGATGGCTCTTGGGGATCTGCATCCTGGTGTGTGGAGGAGTCGGGTACCAAACTTTTACAGGCACTTTGACCCCTCCATGGGGTTCATCTGCCACTTAACTGCTTAAAAGCCTTTGCATAGTGCCAGGTCCCTTGGCCTTGTGGACCCTGGCTTCCTCCACCTGTGTTTTCTCTACAGAGAGGGAGTGACACATCCCTGCATTTTCCACTCCCCAGTCCTCACTGAACCTGTTCAGGGCAGATCATCATCCCTGGCCCTGCCATTTAAACCAAAACAGCTTCGTTTTCCTACATGTCATTATTTTTCCATGCCTAACAGCAGCTGCTCCATTGGGCAGAGAAAGCCATGCTGCAGATTCCTCAGAGCTGAGACAGAATTCTTTATAAACCCTGATGCTTCCATGGTCTCATTTTTCACGTAAGGCTGTAAACCAGCTCCTTTCCAAGGATCTGGAGTGTAGGAGGGATTAGCCAGGAGGTGCCATTATTAACATAAGTGATTGTAATTGTAAGCCAGGGCATTAGCAGGGATGCTCGTGCTTGATCCTGCAATGATTGCACTCTTTCCCATCTTCGATTTTTATCCTGTTCCTGCTCCTGTGAGTGACTGGAAAGGCTTGTCCAGACCTTGGGCTTCCACTTTTCCTTCCCTCATGTGTTCACCCTGCAATATTCAGAAGGCATAGGCAATATTTAGAAGCCCCCAGGGCATAAAATGCTCCAGCAAATGTTCAGGAGATCCCTGGGAAAATGGGGAATTTTTTGGAAATGTCCCTTGAGAAGCTAACAGAGCTGAGGAGGGTGCCAGGTGCCGGTCTGGGGAGGTGCCTCCTGGGGCTTGCCTGTTTCCTAAGGACAAATACAAACTGTATTTCTGTGTGCTGTGAGGGTGGGGAGGCCCTGGCACAGGTTGCCCAGAGAAGCTGTGGCTGCCCCATCCCTGGAGGTGTCCAGGGCCAGGCAGGTTGGGGCTTGTGAAGGTGTCCCTTCCTCGGGGGTTTGGAACAAGATGATCTTGAAGGTCCCTTCCAACACAAACCAGTCTGTGATTCTGTGACCTCCCAGCACGGGCACAGAGGGAAGGCCAGCACCTTTCCCTGTCCTGTGCCCCCTGCATGTCTGCTTGGGGCCATTGGCATCAGCGTGGTTGCTCTGCCATTTTTTTAGTTAAAAATCCCCCAAATTTTAAAGGCAGTTCTGTCTGGGCATAAGAAATTGGATAAGAAATGGGACACAAAGTTTAAAGAGGGAGAGTAGCCATGTCTTTGCTGTACCCTCAGTCTCCTGAGCTCATGTACCTGCCCTCTGGGAAAAGGACATCCAAAATTATTTTTTACTTTGTGCTTTGCCAAGAGTTTCTAAATATGCTGTCTGAAATGGCACCTAGAGAAGTGAGATCTCTTAGAAAGTACACAAAATGAGCTGTTACAAGGAAGCAGCCTATTAACAGGAATGCTGGCACCTTCTCTCTGGGAAAAAAAAAAAAAAAAAAAAAAAGTTCTGCTTTTGGATTGTTAAATGCTTGTTTGCAAACTGAGTGGGGGTTGTTTCCTGGTCCTGGTGCAGTCACAGCCAAACACGGGTGCCTTTCTCTCCCCTATGAGCAGAGGGGAGCTGGAGCCCCAGGAGTTAAATGTCCCCCCTGCCTGGGAATATCAGCTTGGGAAGCCCAGCCAAGGGAACCTCCTGCACCGACAAAAGGGAATAGGAAACTTTTTCTTAAAAATTGCTTAAATTCTTTGTGTGGCAGAATGAAACTTGCTGGTGGGGGGCAGAGGTGTAGCCGGGTGTTGGACTTGCTGCCCAGCTGAAATGCTTTTCCCTTCTGAGGCTGTTCCTGGAGCTGATATTTAAAGCTGTTCAGGAGCTCCTGGAAACGATTCCCCGACAAAGCAAATCGTTTCAGCTAATTAAGAACCTGATGCGAAAGCCCCAGGTGATACTTTGCAACTTAAACAACTTTCTGGGGCGTTTGGAAGAGAAGCAGTTTTAAAGGAGCAGCTGCTGGCATTATGTTTTGTGTGTCGGAGGGGCAAGGGGGAGGCACACGGATCTGGGGGATGCAGCTGTGGTTACTGTGGTGCTTTATCCTGCTGGTCACAGTGAACATGGAACCAGGTGAGGGGAAAAGGAGGAACGCTGGGATGTCATGGCTCTTGTCGCGTGAGGATGGAGTCTCTGAGCATCCCAGTAGCTGCACTGGTGGGGTACAGGGGGTGCGAGGAGCCTGTGCTGGGAGGTGGCACAATGCTAAACCATCTTCCAACATACCCTGCAGACCCAGCCTAGTGCTAGACCGGTCCCTGTGTGCTTCTGTCCTGATCCCCACTTGTGCAGAGGCTCAGAGAGGAGGAAAAACCAGGGTGTTCTGCAGAGCATCCCCCGTGTTTCAGGCAGGGAAGATCCAGCCCTGAGAGATGTTCAGGCTCAGCCATGCAGAAATCCATGGTGACACCAGGGAAGGGAACAGTCCCAGCTCCCCCCAGCCCCTCGGGCAGGAGGCGGTGGAGCCCAGGCTCCCCTCGCCAGGGCTGGAAGCCTCTGAGAGGGCTCTGCCTCCTTTGCTGGGGATTATTTCAGTCCTGTTTCTGCCTCACCGAGGCCGTGCTGAGCCAACGCCAGCTGTCCCTGTCCGTGCCAAGCAGTATTTGGGAAGCAGGGCAGGCTTTTCCCTGTCTCTGCTCTCCGTGGCTGTAGGTCCCCCACAAGCAAACCCTTGAGCTGCCTCAAAGCTCATCTGGCTACAACCACCAAAACCCTCCAGACCTCCTCAGCAGAGCATGGGGCTTTATTTCCAAAGCCTTTTCTTCGCTGCTGCTTTGCCTCCTCATCTTCCCACTGCCATCTGCTCTGCCTGCTAAAATAAGGCAGCGTGCTGTGGGTGAGCTGTGCTGTGCTCAGGGAGCCCCGTGCTGCCCTGCCCAGGCTGCTCAGCACACAGTGACCCTCCACTGGGCATGTTGAGGCCTCGGGGAACAGGAGGGGAGGGTGTGTGTCCCCCACCAGTTTCAGGTTTATCTCTCCATGCTGATGGAGAGAGTGGTACCCACCAGGGTGATGCCGTGCAAGGGACTTGGCTTCTCTCCTGGAGATGCTCATCCCCCACCTGGGGCAGATGGTGACTTGCTGAGACTGGCTTCCAAATTTTAGACTGTTAAGTGAAATAAACCCTATGTTCGGAGACCTTAAGTCTGCAGAGAACAGCCTAAGTCCCTCATGCCTCTCTGCTCCCTTGATGCTCTTTCCTGTGCTCCCCTTATGGAGGAGCCACTGTAAGGAAATGGACACAGAACCACCTCTACCACCCTTTTTTCCCTGGAATAATGAAGTCTGAAAGGCAATTTTCCTGGGAGCCCCTTTGCACCCAACAAAGTGGATAGCCAGGGCTGGGTGGGATGGGAGTCACTCCATGCCCTGCCCTGTGGCAGAGCATGGTCCTGCCTTGGCTTTTGGCACTTCTCACAACACAAAACCAAGAAGAAAGGTGAGGCTGGGACGTGGGGAGAAGATGTTTTGCACAGTTAACTCAGAGACTTCATTGCATTGAGATAGTGGGAGAGAGAGTACAACAAAACACTGCAACCCAGAGGGAGGATTTTGGGGAAATGAAGACACCTTTGGGAGTGATAAGAGGGCTTTTTTTAATACAGAGATCTGCTTTGGGATCTTCAGATGGGATCTCTGAATGCTTTGTGTTTTCCCATGCCACGGCTGGAAGTCTGTGGCCATTATTTGTTCTGTGATTGGGAGATAAGTAGCAGCCTGTGAGCTCTGACACGAGGGGCTTTTTTAGGGCTTTTTTTTGTTAGGATATTTTTAATCATTTGCAGCTCAAAGAGCACCTGGTTCCCAAGCCTGTTGAAGCAGTAAGCATTGATTTCAAAAGGGTTTGGTTGGGGTTTGGAGAACAAATATTCTCACAAAACCCACCCAAGTTTGGCAAAGAAATGAGATATCTGGTTTGGGAATAACCCCAGAAAGCGTGGATGTGGATATGAGGACAGGACCTGTGCTGTGGGTTTGCCCATGGCTCTGCAGGTGTGGGCTCTGTCCGTGCCAGGGCAGCGTCCAGGCTCTGCAGCTGGACCCTTGGGATTCACACTGCTGGCTCAGGTGAGGGAGCTGTGGCATCGGATCCCACCGGCTGCCGGGAATGAACACCCGCGCTCGGGTCTGCGAAGGAGCTGTGAAATTCCCATCTTTACATAATTTCCTGATTTACTCCGAGCTGTTAAGTATGACCAACAGTCATCTGCTTGCTGGGAGCAAATAGGACATGAGGAGAAGAGGAGCAAACTAGAGCTAGGCAGCAGTATTTTTAACAAATCTGGGGTTTTTTTCAGGCTGGAAGTCAGGGGAGTGTTGCCAGCCTTCAGAGGAGCAGGTTTCTGCAGTGGTCTTGAACAGCTCTTAAAGTGGAGCTTCTTAAATTACTTAAAGGGTTTATATGAGGTGGTTCCTCCTGTGGCTTCAGGAGCTATGAGGTCCCACAGGCATCTGTGTGTAGAGGGGGCAGCTGGGGAAGGAAATGCCTTCACAGATCATTTTAAACTGAGTAAACATGTGATTCATATGATTTTCTAAATTTTTTTAAAGCAACCATTTTATGTGGACTTCGTCATTTCACTTCATTTTGGCTTCTTAGCTTCATTCTTGCTGCGTTTACCCTTGAGATGGAAAATCTCAGCTTTTCCACCCCAATTTCTAACTCCCGGCTCTGGAGAGACCTGGCACTGTAGGTAGGAACATCCATCCCAGGTCAGGGTCACCATCAAATCACTGCTTGGCAGCTGGGGGGCTACCAGCTATTTTTAACAGAAGTTTAAGTTAAAATAAGGTGGTTTTGAAAAGAATCCTAATTTTTAAAATAATTGTGGAAGATGATGAAAATTGTATTGGCCCCACCAAGACACATTATCCCTCTGTAGGCAGTTCATGATTCCTGACTCCATCAAAATGCCCCAAATCTGGGCCATAAGGAGTCAGGAATCACTCGCAATGAGGGCAGACAGTGAGGATGTGGGATGCTTTTCCAAGGCGGATGGCTGGGAACTGGACCCAGGCGGGTGGGAGATGCTGACTGAGCCACTCCAGCTCTGCTGTGGGCAGCAGGCCAGAGGATGGGAGAGGCTGTGCAAGGCACAAGCTTGGAAAGATGCTGTGCTGTGTGTAATTTGGGGAGTAAAATGGCTCATCCGTCTCCGTTGTAACAACTCATGTTTCTAGAACGTTTCCCAGCCTTTTACTGTAATAGTTTATTGACCCGCACAGCAGCATGAAAGATTATGAGAGTTAATTTTTCAAGCTTATCACTTGATTTATTCCATAAAGGTAGTTCATTTAATTAAAATATTTCTGCTGCTGGAATCGGGATTCACAATCTTGAAGCCTGGAGCGGGGCGTGTGGGCTTTTTTGAAGCAGCAGTCATTTAATGCGGTCAAACAGCATTGCCCACAGAAACCAAAGCGTCCAGTTCCCCAGGAATGCACGTATTTCAGGGCAAAAATCATGGATGCAGATGTCTCCTCTCAGTGGTGCATCTCCCTGCCATGAAAGGACCATAGGAAGGGGGATTTGGTGCATCTCAGCAGGAGAGCCCTGAGTACCCTCAGCCATCTCCGCGTGGGGTTTTCACTCTCTGCCAACATAGGGTTGTCTCTTGGGAAAATATGAGTATTTTTAAAGTTTGGAAAGCATTTTGTGACTGCGCAGGTACCGCAGGATGTCGGTTTGTGACGTCCTCAGCTTCCAAGCTGTGCCACTGATGTCTCCCCGACATACCTTGAAAATGGTCCATCATGACTGTGACATAGGATCAAATCCCCTTTGCTGCTGCTGGACTGGTTTGGGGTGAGGAGGGACTGAGCAGCTCTTAGTGGGAAGGAAGCTGAAGCTCCCAGAGATGCAGATTTTCTTCTGTTTTGGAAATGAGAGGCTGATAGACACTTGGGGCTCTCTGCAATTTAAAAAGAGAGCAATCAGACAGCTTGAATCTGCGTTTATCAGATGCAGCAAATTACTAGTTGAATGGCTGGGTATTTTAGTCAACACTAGTGCCTATGAAAAAAGAAGGTTTTGGTTAAATAAGATTCCTCTGATAAACTTAGCTTTTCTTGGATTTTCTTCCGTTCTGTTGGAAAAACACATAGAATAGTGGATTTGTTTTCTGCAGAGTTGGCCAGGTTTCCCTTAGCAGGCATTATTTTGCGGCAAACTTGAAATTTTCCGCATGCAGGTTCAAATGGTTCCTGAGGAGACACAGTTACTGCGTCAAACGTGTGCGTGAAACAGCAGAGTGGCCACGAGGATCACCTTGTGCCTACACCAGCCCTGCTCCAGTGGGACCTGGGGTCTGTGGTGACCAGGTGTGGGCTCTGCTGGGCCCTCTCAGTGTCTCCTGGGCGTTATTGTGGGGTTATTATCATGCAGCCGGCGTTCAGAGATGCTCCTGCTGCTGCTAACCTTGGCTGAGAAACACATCCCGATAATGGGGGCTGTTAAAGATAAGGCTGGCTGGCAGGCTGATAAATCTCGTTAGGGAGTGCTAGATCACCGAGTAAATTACAATGCACGGCCAGATCGATTCAGGCAAAAATGAACAATATATTACTTCTTTATCGGCTGGGGAGAATGGACTCCTGGCTCTGTGCTGGTGGGTTTGGGTGCTGGGTGCGGAGCTGTGGTGGATGGCAGGGATGGAGGTTGCTGAGAAGATGCAGCTTCTCAGTGGGTGCTGGCAGTGCAGGAGTGGGAATCTGGCGGGGTCCTCGGGGAGGGTGCACTTGGAGGAATTGGTCTGTGTGTGGGTGAGAAGGGACAGGGAGCCTGGACAAGAGGAAGGAGCCACGTTCCTCTCTCCTACAGGGTTAGATGATGGTCATCATAGCCTGGTCTGTAATGACTGTAAACGATCCAGACAGCTCTATAAACATCACTTTGGAGCAAAATGGGAAAATTGGGGCTTGGCATCCTTGGGACAGCCATAGCTAATCTATGAAAACCAGACCAAACCCTCTGCTGCTTTAATACCGTTGGCTGGATTTTATTGTGAACAGAAAATCTTCTTAATTCTTCATCCATTTGGATCCAGTCTCTCGGAACTGAGCTGGTAGTTAAATTAGCTCTTTCTGTGAGATGAAACAGAGAGGAATAGTAAGGCTCAGTGAAAAGGAAAATGGAAAGTGCTTTCAGCATCAGACTTGCTCTCTTGTTCCTCCTGTTTTTCTTACTCTTTGTGATTTTCCTTTTTCTTAAATACTCAGTGCATGCTCACATATCTCCTCCCACCACGGCACCTTCAGGTGCCCAGCCTGGATATGTGATTTCACCCACCTCTTTGGGAAGATGCTCATTGCAGGAGGGGACATTGGGTAATGGTCAAGGTAGCAGAAGGTGTGTGGTGGTGGCCAGGAAAATCAGGACCACATCCAGACTGGAAGTAGCAAAAGAGATGAATGAGTGTCAAAGCTGCTGCCCAGTGGTGGCGACTGGGTGAAATCAAGGGTAAAATCTGAAATCTGTGAAATCTGGACCAAAGTGCTGAGGGGTGACCAGGTGCAGGTGGGGGTGGCTGGCAGTAACACACAGGACATCCCCTCAGAGGAGGTTGGGGGAGGCCTCCACATTTCACCTCCTCACCATCCCAAAGCAAACCCTCTCTCATTCATCACCACCACCATAGCCCTGCTGGGAGCCAGCATCTCTGCTTCCCATTCCCAGTGGCAGCTGGTTTATTGCTGGATTAGTGCAGGAGCGTGGCAGCAACACTGCTGCTCAGCAGACCATTCCCAGGGCAATGGATGCTCACCCGCAGGCCTGGGCATTGGTCCCGTGGCTTTTAGATAAGCCAAAAGCATCAAAGTGCTCTCTTCAATATCCTACTGATTTTTGGAATTTTTTTTTTTTTTAATCTAATGAACTGGAAGGAAATATGTTGAGTGGGGAGGGATGTCTATATATATTCTGCAAAAGCACCGTTTTCCAAATTTTGGACAGCTGTGTACCCTTTTTTAGCAGCCCCTTCACACAGCCCACACAGCACCCAGGCTCTCGCCATCGGCTCGTTTGGAAATACGCTTCCTTGATTGCAAAATAGTTTAAATCCTTTGACTTAGAAACATTCTTGCCTTTCAAAAAGGATTTTTTTTTTTTTTAAAGTTCCAAAAATACAGAAGGTGCTTCCTGCTGTAGCAGCTGCCCTAATTTTGGTGGAAGATGGGCAGGGATAAGTGGGGGGAGCCTGGCTCGTGGCTGTGGCCGTGCAGGGATGCAGGTGATGAGATGTTCCCAAGGTGGGAGCTGCTGAGAGCTGCTGGCTGGGGGGGCTTCAGCTGGATGCCAGAGCTGGGGATGAGGGGGTTTGTTCTGGGGTCCCAGCCAGACAATCTAAACTGGTTGTCCAGCTGTCCCCTTGGCACTTGAGTTAGTCAAGGTGAGCTTCTTTCCCAGCTCTGTGGAAAAAAATTATTGGGGTCCAACACTGAAATATCAATATCAAAAAGTAGCGTCAACTTGACTAACACCGTAATTCCTGATAACATGGATGAGTTGGTGGCCTTTTCCTCTAGCCTCTGTCATACCAAATTTGGGAAGGACTCTTTCTGGGAGCCCTGGGACAGCTCAGGAGACAACAGGGCAGGATACCTGTCCTCTGGTCAGCACCCTGGAAAGCTCCTCTGTTTGCTGCAGAATCAGACGATGAACCTGGAGAGGGGTCTGAGCACAAGTCCTGTGAGGAGCAGCTGAGGGAGCTGGGAGGGCTCAGCCTGGAAAAAAGGAGGCTCAGGGGGAACCTTCTCTCTCTCTACAACTACTTGAAAGAAAGTTGTAGCCAGGTGGAGTTTGGTCTCTTTTCCCATGTAACAAGTGATAAGATAGTGGAAACAGCCTCAAGTTGTGCCAGCGGAGTTTTACATTGGATATTAAGAAAAATTTCTTCACTGAAGGAGTTGTCAAGCACAGGAACAGGTTTCCCTGTAGGGAAGTAGTGGAGTCACCGTCCCTGGAGGTATTTAAAAGACATGCATGTGGCACTCAGGGACGTGGTTTAGTGGTGGGCTTTGCAGTGCTGGGAACTCGATGATCTTAGAGCTCTTTTCCAAGCTAAACAAGTCCGTAATTCTATGGTTCCACCTCCACTTCTGCCACAGGACAGGCTGCCTGGGATGGCAATGCCCTGACCCAAACTTACAGCTACTGGATTTTGCAGCTGGGCAGGAAGCTGCAGGTGGTCCAGGCTGGCCACGGTGGTGACAACCATGCCTGCAGCTCTCCTTGGCCGAGGAGGCTCACGCTGCTTTCCCCTTCACCGGCCCGGCCATCGGCTGCTGCAGTGGAGTAAGCTGGACTTGGCAAGAGCACAGCTATTCCTCGAAGGCGAGCGGAGGGGAGCATTGCTATTACTCATCAGTCAAAGACTTTCAGCTGGAATAATCCTCCGCTGGTTATGCGGAGTATCGAACCGCGGGGTGGGAGGCTGTGGGCCCCACGGGAGCCACTTCACTAACCCTCAGGCTCTGCCATGGAGGGATGGTGCATCCCTGCCATGGCCAGGGGCAGGGAAGGGACATAATCCCTGGGAGAGGCAAGGAACAGGACTGTGATGGCCACTTCGGCACCTGGCTGTTTCCTGGCTCCCCGTCTCTGCTCTGCCTTCCCCTCTCCATGACACCAGTAAAGGGGAGGGATGGTGGGGGAGACACGCTGCTCCTGCTCCAGGTCCCCTTGGGATAGATCTGGGGAGGGAGCAGGGATAATGTGGCCATTATGGAGCTGGGAGATGCCCCTGCTCATGTCCTTCCCTTCCCTCCCTGCACACTGACAGCAGCCTCAGCGCTAAACCATCGTGTGCAGCTTCTCCCATCCTCTCCTTCTGTGTCTTTTTTTCCATCTGAGAGAGGTCCCAGCACAGAGAAGGCAGAGGGATGGAGTGGAGCAGATGGGAGGCAGAAAACAAGCCCTGCGAGGCAGAGCTCATCCCGGCGAGCTCATTACCCTGCGCTGCTTTTAATCACATTATTGCGGTGTGAAGGCCAACGATACATCACACACATCTAAAATAGAGCTGGGGAGGGACCATCAGCTCCATCAGCCCGAGAGAGGCCACGAGAACAGATAAGAATAGGCTGTTGCTGAAAAACACATCACTGGGTTGCTTAGTCAACTGCTAAATTTAGCAAGGGATTGAAATAACTGTGTTGGCTTTCAGTGGGGCTGATCTGCGAGCCCGGGTTGCACTAATACTTGCCTAGTTGATGGTAATGAAGTCAATTAGCGTGGAGCAGTTGGCAGCCAAGGAGACTTGGCTGTGGAAGGTGTGTGCGCTCCCCTCTGCTTTTCCCTGCAGATGGACCTGGGACCTTGTGGCTTTACACTGGAGGAGCGCTGGCTCCACGGGCGAGGGAGCTGGGAAAGGGGAAGGATGTGTGAGGAGCCCAGGGAGCCTGCCAGCACCCCTCACTCTCCTGGCCCGGCAGACTGGGCCTGTGTGTGGCCAGCTGGGCTCCAGAAACAACCTGGTCTGCTGACCAGCACTTGGGAATTGTGTTTAGCGCTTCTTTTTTATTTATAGGTTTTATAAACATATATATATATATATACACACATATATTATATATATATATGCACACAAATGCTAAGTTTCAGAAGCAGCACACATATGCTTGCAGTTAGCAAGCTCTCATGCAGACAGCTCTACATCTAGCTTGAGTGGGATTTTGAGGTGTTTTTAGAGGAAAAAAGGCACAATTAGGACAACAGAATACCCCACATTTTCTGCCCTGTCCTGGAGGTGGCTGTCCCATAGCGGTATGGGACAGACGACCCTGTGCTATCCCAGGTAGCTGCTGCCCCTGCCTGCCTGCTGCCCCCAGTCTCCCTTGGTCTCAATCCCCCCTCTCATCTGTTCCCACCACAGATGCAGATCCCACGAGCATTTCCTGCCTGTGCTCCATCTCTCCTCCTGATCTCTGGTGTTCTGCCGTCACTGCACGGTTTTGTTTCCTTGCCCTCATTTCAAATCCCATCACTGCCTCAGCCTCCTAGGAGAGATAAGGGCTGGGGTGGAGGTAAAACCAGGCCTGTGGTTGTCGGCTGATGGCACACAGTGTTCAAAACACCCTGTGTGATCGTGCCCTGGTTGGACTATGATGTGCATCCCCCCCTCCATGGGTGAACATCCCCAAAAAGAGCGTTAGGCACAGGTCAGCACACTCTCCCTCACCTCCCAAAACTGTGGCAGCTTGGTCAAAGGCATTTGGCAGAGGTGTGGGGAGGGGATTTGGAGGGATTTAGGAGCTGGGAGAATGGGCTGAATCCAAGGAGGAGCGAGCATCAGCCAGTGCTCAGGCAGCAGCATCTGAAATGAATGAGTACCGGGGTTTGCCCAGAGAGGCTGCTGGCAGAGAGAGCATCTTGGCCGAGAGGAAGGAGTGGCACAGGAGCGCTTAGGAGGTGGGGAACCTGCCAGCCAGACCCCCAGCACTGCCCGAGGTGGGTCTGAAACAGCCCTGGCAGCCAGTGATCAAGCATGACTCAGTCCCTTTCCTCTAACACTGTGCTAAAAACTATCCACAGCACGGACAGAGCTGCAGTGTTCTTAGAACAAGGATGCAGAGTGCTTGGGAAATGGGATCACACAGTGAGATGCCCCCATTTCTGCTGTGAGAGGGTGTGTGGAAGGGGTCTGGATGTCAAGAGCCCTCCTAAAGGGGAGCTTTCCTGCAAGCGGGGCCAAGAGGAGTGCTTGGGAAGTGATTTTGTGAGGTTCTTGTTAATTTGGATCTTGATTCAGATACCAGAAGTGTTTTCCATATTTTCCAGGCACCCATCTGTCACAGTGATGAGCCCTGCACAGTACTTGTCAGCAAATAAATGAAATATTCTGGTGAGATTCACTGCATTTAGTGCTGGGAGATGAGATCTGGCTTGCGAGATACTTATACCTCATGCTGCTTATCTTATTTTGTACAGATTTTTGTCCCAGTATTTTAATAGATACTGTTTTGATTGTGTAAAATAATACTGTAGAGCAAAAATAGCTGGGCAGAGTCCTAGGGGTGATACTGTGGGGAGCTGTTTGCGCCAGGATGAAGATCATGGCTGAGCATCTCCCAGGCACCGGAGAGATTGCAGCGAGAGTGTGGGGGGGGTGATGGGGGTGGTGGGACTGGTAGCCAGGAGCTAACTGGGGAAGCTGGGAAGCCTCTGGCATCACTGGCTCCCACCAAGTCTTTCAGACCTCCAAGTCACTGAACAGAGGATTCATGTGCTGAAGCTCTCTGGCTCCGTCGTTAAAAAAACCCCGGTGGCGCTGGGGGATTCAGCGTTTAATTAACTTGCCAAGTGGTAACGTTGACCAGAATTATGCAGGAAGACTTCTATTTTAGTTAATTACAGTTTTGTTGTAGCCCATTAGTAAATTAAAACAATTGCAGGGTAAGACCCAGCGGAGGTTGGCGAGCCCGGCTGGGGCCACCTGCCAGCCGATTCCAGAGCTCCAGGGTGGCTGGCACAGCCCCATCCTTGCAGCCCCTCAATGCAGACCAACCCCACGTGTTGCCCACCCTCCCTCACCCCCTCGGAGGCAGCCTGGGCAGCAGTTGGCACGGCCATTGCTGCCCCTTCAGCAGCCTGCAGGAATTGCAGACTTATCCAGCATTCCCCAATACCACTTTCAGGGTGCACAGTTAAAAACTGGGATGGTCACTACTACTTGAATATGATGCCCTGCACCTGGAGCTCTGTCCTGCCTCTTGTGACACCACCACCACTTCTCTCTCCAGAAACCCACTTTTTCCATAACTCCTCTGCAAATCCCGGTGGTTTTGAGGCGAGGAAGGCACGGAGCCTGAGGCCTGTAAGCTGATAACCAGCTGGGCTGGGCAGCCCCCGGCGCCCTCACCCCCCTGCTTCCAACTGGCTTTTTTCCAGCGTGCCCTGCCATGCCAGCGCCTCTTCACTTCAGATGGCATCTCAGGTGCACTTTGGTTTCATCCCTCTCTTTAATTATTGATGTTCTGCTCTGCCCAGAGCCTGCTCTGCATCCCAGCAGTGCTGCCCATCTTCCTTCCCTGTGTGCCGCAGCCTTCCTCAGCCTTCCTCAGCCTTCCTCCTCCCCATCACCTGCACTCCGTGGAGTTAAACCCCCCATGCCCATCCCCATGGTGATCCTGAGGCAGCAAACCTCAGTGCCAGGCAAGCCCCCATCCCAATCCTGATCAGGGCCAAGGTTTCCAGCATCTTCAGACAGGCACCACCGTGCTTTTGCCATAAGCTCCTTAACTGCTTTCCACCTCCGCGAGGGGCACCCTGACTTCCTGGATATCCAAGGTTTTGGACATGCAAAGCACTAAATACAGCCTAATTATTATTATCTTCGTGGGATCTGGTTAATCTCGATGGGGATTTACAAGCTGTTAGCAAACCAGACGGTCCTCCAATGTTTGCATGTTTCTCAGGGGCAGCTTAATCCCCTTGGCTGTGTTCACTGGGAAATGCCTGAGGCCAAATTATAAGGAGGAGGGAGCTGCTTCAGAGCCGGTCCTCCTGAGAGGGAGCAGAGGTGCTGTGGGATAACCAAACACCGAGCTGTAAACGCTGCAGGACCGCAGGAGAGGGATGGATCATTTGTCACCAGCAGAGCGTGGGGGGTTGGCACGGGGCTGGGAGGTGCCTCAGCTTCAGCATCCTCATGGAGCCTCTGGGTTTTACCACCCAGATGCAGGACAGGTGTCAGTGCTGGGGTTGATGGGGCTGCAGAGGTCTCTTAAGGGTGGAATGAAAAGCTCTGAATGGTTTGCCAGAGGCATTCCCTCAGGCACGGACAGCTTTGTTTGCATGCACCTTCCTGCAGCTGCCACAGGCAGGATTTCTCGCTCCCTGGTGTGCCTGTGGGAGCCGGGCAGCTCACAGCTGCTGCTGCTGGAGTGTTCACTGCAGCCAGCGCGGGATGTGATGGCAAACGCCATGCTGGCTGCTGCAGCACGGTCTGTGCCCACACGCAGCTCCACGCAGCACTGGCTGTGACAGGGACAGGGCTCTCCCACAGCTCGGGAAAATTCACTTATCCCTCACTGGTTTTCTGCCATCCAGGGCTGTAACCACGCAGTGATTTTCCACAGGGGTTCAGACTGAAGCACAGCACGCTGGACTGTCAGCAAGGTCCCCCAGGAAGACCCCAGAGGTGCTGAAAGAAAAACCAGGAAGAGAAAATGCAAACTCCATATACACTAGCCTCTTGTTTTGGGTGTTTCCGGGCTTGGCCAGCACCTCTCATGGCCAAGGACCCACTCCACCTGCCCTTTGCCTGGCTCCTGCCTCCACGCTGTACCTGTGTCTTCCTGCTTACTTTGAAAGATGAGGAGCATTTCAGAGTGGAGCTCCACAATCTTTTTGGCAGGGCTATTTTTAACAGAAATTGTTCCCTTATCCACTTCCTAGTGCGGTCCCATGAAGAGTGGAGCTGTCACATCTGTGAGAGCAGGATGGCAGGGTGAGCTGCTCAAACTGGGGCAGCTGCCAAGAGGAATGGCTGCAGAGCCACAGCTGGGAGGAACCTGAGGGAGGAGGCTCAGAGCAACCTGAAGAGCCATCAGATCACAGAATCATAGAATGGTTTGGGTTGGAAGGGACCTTCAAGATCATCTTGTTCCAAGCAATGGACAAAATGGCCATGCCATGGGCAGGGACACCTTCCCCTAGAACAGGTTGCTCAAAGCCCCATCCAGCCTGGCCATGAACACTTCCAGGGATGGGGCATCTCCATGAAAGGGATCAGTACTGTGCTTGCTTAGTTTTGGAGACTTTGCCCAAGCCTCATGCTGATTAGATTACACCAGCAGTGACTTCTGCCTCTCCATGGACACAAGAGCCACCTCCTTGGATGGGACCCGATTGGCACTCAGCATCCACAGTTGGTACTTGGTGGCCACTGTTGGTCTTCCATGGTCTTCCTGGGCTTGAATTTTGCCCTGAAAGGGCAAAAGCAGCCATGCCCATCCCTCATCCAGAGGTCTGCCAGCCAGCATGGTCTGGCAGGTTGGGATATCAGGAGCATGGGCAATGCCCCGGATGAGGCAGTCTGGGTAGTTCAAGGCAAGCTGATCTCCTCCAGCTCCTGCAGGATCATGTGGGAGGTGGTACCATGGCGTGGCAGAGAGGGATGGGCAGGAGCTGAGCTGAGCTCTGCCCTGGCACATCCAGCCCATCCCCTCTGCATCTCATCCCTCTCCTCACTGCCTGCATCGGGGAGGGAGCTCTGGCGAAGAAAAATGGGATCCCTGAAAGAAAAATGAAAGGTCGCGTATTTCCATGAGGCAGGGTTTCAATTTGTGTCACACAATCACATTTCCTTCTGCAGTCTGGAATAATTACACAGCGGAGCAGGGCGAGCAGATCTGATTCAGAGGCACGGGGATGAGAACGAGTTCTGAAATAAAAGAAGACAAATGCAATCATTAAGATACAATAGGCTGCACTTGCCCCTTAATTAGACTTTCTCTTTGATTAAGCAGTAATTAAATATTACCGTGCTGAAAGGGATTTTTTTAATGGCCCTCCGAAGCCCTAATGTATTCTTAAGATGTTTGTGTGAAGAGCAGGGGCTGCTGGGGGGAGCTGGGGGTGGGAGGATGTTCTACGCCTGCCCCATCCCCACAGGAGCAGCCCTCCCACCCCTCTCCTCCCCAGAGGGCGTGGGCTGGTGGCTGCTCCTGGGTGGGATTGCTGTGGGAGTGAAGTGTCCATGGGGAAGCCTGCTCTTCCTGGCCACTCCCGGCATCTCATCCTAACCTGGGCAAGGCTATCACAGCGCTGCTGTCCTGTAGGTGTGGGAGTTAGTGTCATAGAATAGAACCGTGGAATTGGTTAGATTGGAAAAGATGCCCAAGATAATCCAACCTTTACCCCGGCACTGCCAAGCCCATTCAGCTCTGTCCCTAAGTACCACATCTACATGTCTTTTAAATCTTTCAGGGAAGGTGACTCCACCGCTTCCCTGGGCAGCCTGTTCCAGTACTTGACAACCCTTTCAGCAAAGAAATTTTTCCTAATATCAAATCTAAACCTCTTCTGGCACAACCTGAGGCTGTTTCCTCTATGTCATTTTGGTGAATCTCATCTTCTACAGGCAGTCTTTGGTCTCTGTGGCCCCAGGGAACACAACTGGCTCACAGCCCTGGCCCCATGCTGGTCCAGCTGAAGACCAAGACCACCTCTCTGACAGTGTGACAGCTCCTTGGGGCCTGTCCTTCTGAGGTTGGCCACCCCAAGCTTTGGGAGGCATGGATCAGCAAAGGAGAAGTCTGGGAAAAGGACCTGGAGCATATTTGTGCTGTTAGCAGCAAAACCAAAAAGACCTAAGATGCTGAAACATCTAAAGGGAAGGAAATGTCAGGCCCCTATTCCTGGACATTCCTGAGTGGGTAAAAATAGCCCTTGGGCGACCTGGGGGGGAGAGTGCTTCTGATCTTTTAATGCAGAGCCCCTGCCGTAGCCCTGCGGGCTCTCTGCTACTCACAGCCCTGCTTGCCTCTGCTTTTTCCAGGCCATAAAACGACAGCTCTTGCTGAGAATTTCACTAGAAGAGATTGGCTTGTTCTTTTCCTGCACAGCGTGTACTTTGGGTAGTATCTTCGGGAAATTTTGGCGCACTTGTGTACCCAGTATTTTTGTTAACCTAGAAAAATTGTTCCCTAAGTGTTATGATTATGCTATTAAATTTTTATTGTATCAAAGAAAACAAATTGGAGCGAGAGAGGAGCTGTATGGAGCTGAGAGGTGTTAAGCTACAGTAGTAATCTGCCTTTAATTGTTTAATTTTGCTTAAAACTGAAAATACCACAAGGCTGGAGATGAAAGAGCTGGTGGTGCCGAGGAGTTGTGGGGCAGAGCGTGCAATCCCTGTGCTGTACCCATGGTCCCTCTGGCTGGACATCACTGGGTTCTGGACAGGGACAGGGGTGGGTTTAAGCTGGATTCGGATGGTTTGTAGGGTATGGCTACACCACTGCCGGTTATTTGGTTATTTGGTTATTTGGTTTGGGTGGGCCGAGTCCTTTGCACCATGTGTAGAGCTCCTGGAGGAGATCCCCGCCTGGGGGGGGAAGCTCCCAGAGCCTGAACAGCGTTTTTCCTTCCGCTCTTTTGCAGAAGAACGAATGGCTGTGCTTGAACTGCCAAACCCAGCGGCTGCTCGAAGGCAGCCTCGGCGACCCTGCCCCGATGCCACTGCCCACCCCAAAGCCACCGTCCACCGGCTCCCCGCGGCATCAGCCGCCCGCCGCTGGCCAGCAGCAGAGAGCACCCACACCGGCACCCGCACCCGCCGAGCCAGCGGCACCCCCTGAGCCACAGCCCTCGCCTGCCAAGAGCCTCCGGGCTGCCGAGCAGAGCAGGACTCCCAGCCCCGCCCCGGCAGAGAAGAAGCCCCCGGCAGCGGCAGAAAAGAAGCCCCCAGTGGTGGCAGAAAAGAAACCTCCAGTGGTGGCAGAAAAGAAGCCCCCGGCACCAGCAGAGGAAAAGCCGCCGCCCAAAGCTGCCACAGAGCCTTCCAGAACTCCTGAGATCGCCATTCCGAAGGGAAAGAGCGTGACCCCCAAACCGGAGGTGGAGAGCAAGGAGAGCCGGGCACTGCCCGAGGCACCGCGGGCGAAGGAGCAGGAGGTGAGCTCTGAGTGTGCCTCCATCTCCCAGCATCCCCAGAGACCGCTTCCTGCCCCAGGCTGGCTTGGTGCTGAACCGCGCCTCTGGTGGCAGCTGTGCTCACAAATGGGGACAATTATTCCAAATCAGAACACAAACCATGTTGTTGAGGCCATTTGGCCCGGGAAATGGTCTTCTGGGGAATGGTGAGTTCCAAACACTGGTGTCTCAGCATTCCCAAATGCCTTAGGACCTTCACAGGCTTCATGGCAGCATGCTGGTATTTGCCTTCTAATAAATTAGGACTACATCAAGTTGGGCAAAATGTAGTAGTTCAGGTCATCTCTGGCCTTTGGATTTGTTTTAAAATAATATAAAGGCAGTTGGATTTGTCATGAAATGAAAAACTTGTTTCCTCACATTCCATGTTGCAGCAGTGGGCATTTTTCAAGCTCCTAGTCCCACTTTTTGCAAATTCAGTTCAATTTTGAGAAACATTTGGCTGCCTTGGGATAGTGTTACCCCATGAACAGCCATCCCAGCAGCAACGAGCAGAGCCTCCCACGGGGAGGGGATGCAGCAGGAGGTCCTCACCAGCCAGGAGGGGTTGGCTGCCCCCCAAAATCAAGTGGTCTGCAGTGCCTCTATGGCAGGGTGGCAGGCCCTGAGTGTGATGGCACTGTCCCCATGGCTTGGAGGCTTGCCCCCCACACTGCCTAATTGCAAAGCCAATGCAAGGGGCCTGTTTATTTCTGCTGGCATCTAATGAGGATCCTGGGAGCTGCCCTGCTTCTGAGGGCTGGTTTGGGAGCTGGAGGCTCCCAGTTTTTTAAACATATTTGTTAGTTCCCTGATGCCTTTGTCCCCAGGACAATTTGCTGTGCCACACCCTGCTTGCAGCACTCCCTGTCACCTGCCTTTGTTAGTACCCACAAGTTGCTGATGAGCCATTGAGTTGGGAACATGGTAGGGGGGTCCCCCACCTTTCATGCTGGGCTGGCTCCCAGTGCTGCCCAGACCTTCTGCGTGCTCCCTGGGAGCGGGTTTTGGGGGAAGCGGGGGCAGCAGCTCCGGAGCCGCCCAGGTCTGATGATGTGCTCTCCCTTGCCCACAGGATGGGAGCAAGCCTTACCCCCCGGACCTGTCCCGCAGCCCCCAGAGCCTCAGCGACACCGGCTACTCCTCCGATGGCATCTCCAGCTCGCAGAGTGAGATCACCGGCCTGGTGCAGCAGGAGGAGGAGAAGCTGAGCAGCACCGGGCTGGCTGGGCAGAGCCCCCCCAGCCCCTCTGAGCTCACCAAGCTGGAGAGCAGCATGCGGCCCCTCCTGGAAGGCCGGGGTGCCCCACCAGAGCCCACCGAGCGTGGAAAAGGCCGTTCGGAGACACAGGAAGACCAGCGACAACGGCAGCGGCCACGGTACCTCTCTATTACCCCTGAAGCCTTCGACTCGGACGAGGAGCTGGAGGACATCCTGGAGGAGGATGAGGAGTGGGATAACCAGCGGGAGCGGCGGGAAAGCGCTGAGTCCTCAGATGAGTTTGGCAGCAAGCTGCGGCACGACTACGTGGAGGACAGCAGTGAGGGGGGCTTCTCCCCAGTGCCCCCCCGGGCCAAGGGCCGGGAATCAGAGGTGAGCGATGAGGAGTTCATGCGGAGGCAGATCCTGGAGATGAGTGCGGAGGAGGACAACCTTGAAGAGGAGGAGGAAGGCTACGGGCGCACCAAGTACAGCGTCCCCAAAGCCGGGCAGAAGGCTGAGGCAGAGAAGGGCAAAGAGCCAGCGCCGGCCAAGCGGCGCCTGCCACACGGTGCCAGCAGCATGTACACGGAGGAGAGGAAGGAGGTGGAGGCAGCAGAGGGCGATGACTTGAGCACGGCCCAGGGTGGGCTGCGGCGATTCAAGACCATCGAGCTGAACAGCACAACCGGCTATGGCCGGGAGATGGAGATGGGCCAGGAGGCGGACACCAGCCTGGACCGGGAGCCCGAGCTGGAGATGGAGAGCCTGACGGGCTCCCCTGAGGAGCGCTCCCGGGGCGAGTATTCCTCCACCCTACCAGCCACGACGCCCAGTTACACCTCGGGCACCTCACCCACCTCCATCTCCTCTCTGGAGGAGGACAGCGACAGCAGCCCCAGCCGCCGGCAGCGGCTGGAGGAGGTGAAGCAGCAGAGAAAGGCTCGGCACCGCTCGCACGGCCCCTTGCTGCCCACCATTGAGGACTCATCTGAGGAGGAGGAGATGCGGGAGGAAGAGGAGCTGCTGCGGGAACAGGAGAAGATGAGGGAGGTGGAGCAGCAGCGCATCCGGAGCACAGCACGCAAGACCAAGCGTGACAAGGAGGAGCTGAGGGCCCAGCGGAGGAGGGAGCGCTCCAAAACCCCCCCCAGCAACCTCTCCCCCATCGAG
This sequence comes from Empidonax traillii, assembly GCF_003031625.1. Lineage (NCBI taxonomy): Eukaryota > Metazoa > Chordata > Aves > Passeriformes > Tyrannidae > Empidonax > Empidonax traillii. The sequence continues at coordinate 1,504,297 of NW_020955380.1, forward strand.
GACGCCTCCCCCACTGAGGAGCTGCGACAGGCGGCGGAGATGGAGGAGCTGCACCGCTCCTCCTGCTCTGAGTACTCGCCTTCCATCGATTCAGAGGCAGAGAGCTTTGACGCTGTGACCTCCAAGCTGTACAAGTCGGGCAGCGAGTACAACCTGCCCACCTTCATGTCGCTCTACTCCCCGACAGAGAAGGTGGAGACGACTGGGCCCAGCCAGCCCACCAGCAAGCCCCTCAAGAGCGCCGAGGAAGCCTACGAGGAGATGATGAGGAAGGCAGAGATGATGCAAAAGCAGCAGGTCCAGCAGGCCCAGCCAGCCTCTTCCTTTGGCAGCACCTACCAGCAGATCAGCTACCGCGGCACCGAGGGCCAGAATGGTTTTGAGTACCAGTATGCTGACGAGTACCGGTACGACGGTGGCCTCACACGCTCCTCCCAGCCTGACTATCCCAGCGCCCTGCCGAAGGTGGGAGCAGTGTATGAGGAGATCCTGCAGACCTCGCAGAGCATCTCCAGGATGCACCAGTCGTCTTCCTTCGACCTGGCCCTCGAGCAGGGTGAGAAGGTGAAGGGGCAGGAGGAGGCGTACCAGGAGAAGCGCTTCCTCAATGCCGAGAGTGCCTATGCCGACCTGTTGAAGCAGAACGGCGGCCCGCTCACCCCCGGCACCAGCCCCACACAGCTCTCCGCTCCCGTCTCCTTTGCCAGCTCTGACAGCAGCACCGGCAAGACCATTCCCGATGTCCGGGTCACACAGCATTTTGCAAAAGAGGGGCAAGACCTAGCCAAGGTTCAGAGTGCCCCGGCAGCACCCAGCCCAGTATCCAAGGCTACCACCACTCCTTATGCCTACAGCAAAGGTGCCAGCACAGTGACAACAGCGGCTGGCAGCCCCGGGAGCACACTGCGGAGCTACGGCTCACCAGCTCCAGAGGCCCCATCCATAGCTGGGAGAAGCTACACTCCAGCAAAGAGCACCGTCAGCTATGGCTCGCAGACAGAGGACACCAGCAGAACCAGGACGGTGGAGATCAGCGTGCAGACAGCCAGGGAGAAGCTCCCAGCCGCGAGTGACAGCAAGCCTGCACTGCCCAAGACATACCCTTTCTTCAAGACCTCCAGCCCTCCACTCTCTCCCACCTCCCCCACACAGAGTCCCACCCGCACCACAAAGGCCACGGCCGAGTTTTCCACGCAGACGCAGAGCCCTGTCCTCTCCTACGAGGGTCCCTCTGCCGCGGACACCTCTTCCCCCATGGTGGCACAGGGCACGCAGACACCGCACCGGGCAGGCTCGCCACGCCTGACCCGGCAGGCCTCCTCACAGGACTCCGCCTTCATGGTGATCACGCTGGCGGCTGACGCAGCCAGCCAAACCAAGCCAGTCAGCTCTGGCGCCTTGACGTCCCCAACCTCATCCCCCACCCGGCCAAGCCGGCAGCTGCTGGCCCACGGTTACACCCAGACACCGGAGCCAGAGCAGCTGGCAGGTGCCTACATCAGGGCACAGCCAGTGAAGGACCACGCCCAGAAAGCACCTGCCGTGACTTCAGCTGCTGACGGCATCACAGGGCTATACAGCTGGGGAGCGCTCCCTGCGGAAAACATCTCCCTCTGCCGCATCTCCTCCATCCCCGGCACGTCCCGAGTGGAGCCAGGGCCCAAGGTGCCAAGCAGCAATGCTGTGGATTTGAGGACCGCCCTGAAGTCTGCCCCCATCATCATAACAGACCAAGGCATGGATCTCACATCCTTGGCTACTGAGGCCAGGAAATACTGCTTGACCCTGGACCACATCCCAAACCGGCAGTCCACAGCCATCCAGCCCTTGATCATCAACCTCAACGCCCAGGAGCAGCCCCATGCCATCATCGCAGCAGCCAGCACTGCCAGCCTGGCCATCGCCTCCCCCATGATCCTTTCACAGTCCAAACAACCTGTGGTCTATGGAGACCCTTTCCAGAGCCGTGTGGACTTTGGGCAGGGGACTGGGAGCCCAGTGTGCTTGGCGCAGGTGAAGCAGGTGGAACAGGGAGTCCAAACGGCCACTGTCAGAGCCAGCGGGGTAGCCAGTGGCAAGCCCGAGCCTGCCGCTGCCCCCCAGACCAAATTTGCGAGGTATGGAGCGCCAGGCCAGATGGCGAAGAAGGACGTGCTCCTCACACAGACTGGCGGGGTGCAGAATGCCGGTGGCCTTCCGCAGTCCTTCCCACCAGAGCCAGGCTCGGAGGTGTACCGGGCAGTACCGGTGGAGCTGAAGACCCAGGGCCCTCTCCTTGCCCTGGGCGGCAAGAAGTCCCAGGTGATGATGGTGCAGATGGAAGAGGCAGCCACTGGCCCAGTGACCAAAGTGCTGAAGGAGGAGGCGCCGACCAACGTGCTGGACCTCACGGGCGTGAAGCCAGAAAGCCAGGTGGCCTGCTGTGACATGGTCTACAAGTTCCCCTTTGGCGGCAGCTGCACTGGTGCTTTCAACCCCACCTCCAAGATGCCAGAGAAGAAAGCTGGGGAGGCAACAGTGGTGCCTGGACGGAAAGCCAGTGGGCCCCTGTATGGCAGCAGAGAGCCAGAGCTGACGGAGACCTTCCCCTACCGGGAGCAGCCAGCCCCAGCACCTGCACTCTACGAGGAGCAGAAATTTTATCCACCTAGCGCCTTTGGCCGCCTCTACTCCTCCATGTCAGACACAAACCTCTCCGAAATAGGGATGGGCTACTACCACACGAAGGGGGATCAGCCCTTCCCCTCCCCGGCGGGCGATGCTGCTGTGGACCTGAGCACCATGAAGCACTCCTACAGCGTGGGCTTTGCTGAGGGGGGTTACCTGGGCCAGGGGCTGCAGTACGGCTCCTTCTCCGACCTGCGACAACCAGGAGAGCTGCTGAGCCACCCATTCCCCATGCGGAGGTACAACTCAGCCTCCAACATCTACTCCGACTACCGTTTCTCGCCCCGAGGGGACCTGGCCAGCTTCCAGGAGTCCAGCCTGGCCCACTACAGCGCCACCACGGCACGTGAGATCAGCCGCATGTGCGCTGCCCTCAACTCCATGGACCAGTACGGGGGCCGGCACGCCAATGGCCCCGACATGCTGCCCTATGGCCCCAGCGCTGGGCAGGGGGGCACGGGGGGGCTGGCAGCTCAGCAGCAGGGCCCCGTACCGCCCAAACCCAGCGGGATGTACAACCCCACCTTCCCCGAGGGACGGCAGGGCTTCAGCAACCTGGCACAGTACAATGTTCCTGGCGTCCGCCTGGGCGCCATCCGGCAGATGCTTCCTTCCACTGCAACCGTGCGGGCCGCCGACGGCATGATCTACTCCACCATCAACACGCCCATTGCCTCCACGCTGCCCATCACCACCCAGCCAGCCTCAGTGCTGCGGCCCATGCTGCGTGGGCTGTACAGACCCTACGGCCCTGGTGGCGTGGCAGCGGTCCCGCTGGCCAGCCTGGCCAGGCTGCCCGTTGTCACCCCTCGTGTCCCGCTGGCGGCACAGGGCCTGTACCGCTTCCCGGCCCCAAGCCACGCAGCCCCAAGCCATGCAGCCCAGAGCCACGCAGCCCCAAGCCACCCGGCTCCTAGCCGTCCAGCCCCAGCAGCCTCACTGATGGAGACGCCTGTCTACCTGGGGAAGCCTGTCGTCAGCACAGCACCAGCGACAGCGGGAGCTGGTCCCACTCCCAAAGCCCCTGCTGCCCCAGCTGCCCCAGCCAGTGGCTTGCAGAGAGCAGAGCCGCCACCGGCTGCACCTCGTGCAGAGGCGCCGGCAGCACCAGCAGCTGCCAAGGAGAGCGTGCAAGCAGCTGCAGCGCCCAAGCCACCACTGGATGGGGCTCTGCGGGAGGAGCGGGAGCGGGAAGAGGAACGTCAGCGCAAGCAGCAGGAGCACGTGCTGCAGCTGGAGCGGGAGCGCGTGGAGCTGGAGAAGCTGCGGCAGCTGCGGCTGCAGGAGGAGCTGGAGCGGGAGCGTGCGGAGCTGCAGCGGCACCGGGAGAAGGAGCAGATGTTGGTGCAGCGGGAGCTGCAGGAGCTGCAGTGCATCAAGCAGCAGGTGCTGCAGCAGCAACAGGAGGAGCGGCACGCACAGCTGGCGCTGCAGCGGGAGCAGCTCGCCCAGCAGCGCCTCCAACTCGAGCACATCCACCAGCTCCAGCACCAGCTGCAGCAGCAGCTGGAGGAGCAGAAGCGGCAGAAGACCATCTTCCCTGCACCCGTCGAGCCCACCGCCCGCCCACCTGAGGGGCCCGCCGAGGCACCACGGGGGCTGCCACACAACGGGCAGGCATGGGCCCCACCAGGCCAGGCACCCCCAGAAGGGCCTGCCGGCCCCCGCTACCCTGTGCCACAGCGGCCGCTCAGCAGCTCAGCCTCGGACATGTCACTGCAAGTCGAGGAGTCCTGGGAGCCCAGCCGGGGCATCAAGAAGAGGAACTCGATGCCGCGGTTGCGGGATGCCTACGAGAAGGAGGCGACACGGGAGGCCTTCGCGGCAAGGAAGACAGCGGACAGTAGCGTGCAGACGGACGAGGAGGATGGCGAGGAGCGGTACATGCTGTCACGGCGGCGGCGGACGCGGCGCAGCGCTGACTGCAGCGTGCAGACAGACGAGGAGGACAGCGGGGAGTGGGAGCAGCCCGTGCGCCGCCGGCGCTCCAGGGCCTCACGTCATGCTGAGGCCAGTGCCGAGGGCAAGACGGACGGGGTGACCCGTGGTACAGCCAGCGTGGGCATCCAGACCATCAGCGACTGCTCAGTGCAGACAGAGCCCGACCAGCTCCTCCGTGTCTCCCCCTCCATCCACATCACCACCCATGACCCCCGGGTGGAGATTGTGAAGTATATCTCGGCCCCGGAGAAGACGCAGCGGGGTGAGAGCCTGGCCTGCCAGACGGAGCCGGAGCCAGCCCCTCAACCTGGCGTCGTGGTCCCCCAGCTGACAGTGCCCACTACCATCCCTCCCTACTCTACCAACCTCCAGATAGTGAGCACAGGCCCCCTGGACCCCCACGCAGTCCGGCAGCAGACCCTAGGCAAGTTCGAGAAGAAGAAGCCAGATCCCCTGGAAATCGGCTACCAGTCCCATCTGCCGGCTGAATCCCTCTCCCAGCTGGTGACTCGCCAGCCACCCCGCTCTCCCCAGGTCCTCTACTCACCCGTCTCCCCCCTGTCCCCTCACCGTCTCCTGGAGTCCTCCTTCGCCACCAGCGAGCGGCTGAACAAGGCCCACGTCCCCCCACAGAAGCACTTCACCACCGACTTAGCCCAGCGCCAGCAGACGCTGCCACGCCCCATCAAGACCATGCAGCGCTCCCTCTCTGACCCCAAGCCCATCAGCCCCACCGCCGAGGAGGCCGGCAAGGACAGGTTTTCCCTCTATCAGCACCCACTGCTGCCCAGCACCCAGGTATGTCACCATAGGGAACAACCTTCCGCTCAGGGATCAGCCCCGGGAGGCACCTCGGGACATTTCAGTTTCATTAGCACTGTGGCAATTAATATTTCAAAAGGCCAGCTTCCTGTGGCAGCTGATGGCAGCCAGTGGGCACAGACATGCACTGACACTGGCAGCCAGAGGGATGCCTTGGAGGTCCACTGGCTGCACAAGCCTGTCAGCAGGCAGGAGCTGCTGTGGGATGGCAGGATCAGGGCTCTCCCCTATCCCATTTTCCCTGCTCCAGCTGGGTCCCCCTTCTCACACAAGGAGCCACCATCACGCACAGCTCCATTTCGGGTTGTGGTGGCTCTTGCTCACACCTTTGTCTCTACACACTGAGGTTGCCTTGAGCTGCCAAGTGCCCAGGCAGGAGCCACGGGGCAGTTCCTGGGGCAGCAGTACCCCGGGCAGTTTCCCGAGTCTCTCTGCCACGTGCCCGCAGATAGAAAGCATTTTTTGCGGCAGAGGGCACACACGCGGCCGTCCCGGCACTTGGCCGGCTGCCACCCCCGGTAATTACTCACGGAAAGCGCCCTGCCTGTTACTTCCATCCTATTTATTGCGCTTTTACATAAACGCCGCTTCCTCGGTGCGTGGGGGAACACGTGCACAGTGGGATGCCTCACCACAACCCCCGGGGCATGGGAGGAGCACTGTGATGCTTGGGGTGGGACACGGTGGGGGGGACACCCACCCTGCCCTCTGACCCACTGTCCCTTGGCTTTGCAGGTGGGGGGGCTGCAGTCGAGCTCACTGGCACGCAAGGTGAAGCGGACACTGCCCAGCCCACCGCCCGAGGAGCCCCACGTCCCCCTGGCCAGCCCAGCTGCCTCCCAGCTCTACCTGAGCAGCCTGGCCACCAAGGCCACCGCGCCGGTCACCAAGGCCAGCCTGCTGAAGGAGCTTGACCGTGACCTAAGGCTGGTGGAGCACGAGGCCACCAAGCTGCGGAAGAAGCAGGCGGAGCTGGACGAGGAAGAAAAGGAGATTGATGCCAAGCTGAAGTACCTGGAGCTGGGCATCACCCAGCGCAAGGAGTCGCTGCTGAAGGATCGGGGTGGTGGGCGGGACCACCCCTACCTGCGCTACCCTGGGGACCGCCGTGACTACCTGTCGGACAGCGAGCTGCACAGCCTGCGCCTCGCCGCCTACGACAGTGCCGGCCTGCGCCCCACACCTGCTGGACAGTACCCCGACTACACTGCTGCCGCCGCCGCCGCCTCCTACGGCGCCTACCCCTACCCTGCCCCGCAGGGCCCCGCTGCCTTCCCGCCGCCGCGCCTGCAGCACCCCCAGTACCCCACAGCCAGCACCTCACAGGATGGCTTGTCAGCAGCCCCATTGCCCACCTTCACCTCGCCTGGTGCCTTCCCGGCCCACGGCACCACATACCCAGAGCTGGCCACGCCAGCCCAGCCAGGCTTCCAGCCCCCAAACCCCTACCAAGCCCCCAGCGCCTATCCCGGGACAGCCGCCGTGCCGGCAGCACAGCCCACCCTCTACCAGAGCCCAGCGGACTTAGCTGGTGGGCACCAGAAGCCACGGCAGACCTCACTGGCTGACCTGGAACAGAAGATCCCCACCAACTACGAGGTCATCAGCGCAGCCACCAGCTCCTCTGCCGCGCCTGACGTCACCTTCAGCACCGCACCGGCGAGCGGCGGCTACGAGCAGTACAAGGCGCCTGAGACCCGGCCAACCGAGAGAACCAGCACGACACCAGGCCCCTCGGCCAGCTACTCTTCTGAGTCCCTCTACACCAGCCTGGAGCAGAACATCCCCCGTAACTATGTGATGATTGAGGACATCAGCGAGCTCACCAAGGAGAGTCCAGCAGTGGAGGGGCACAAAGCTGAGCCGGTGGGCATGAGCGTCGACAGCCGCCACGGCAGAGAGAAGAGCGACCTGGGGGACACCGAGAGCTCCAGCCGGCCCTGCTGCTACACCAAAGCTGAGGAGGAGTCTGAGGAGGATATCTACGACCACCATGGCCCTGACTATCGTGGGAAGAACAGCTACTACCGGGGCACAGAGAGCAATGGCAGAGTGTCAGGGAGCTCCACCAGCTCGAGCTACTACTATGGGGACAGTGAGTACCGGCACTCCTCACGGGTGGACAAGCATGGCTCTGGCACACCACTACCGAAGCATTCTTCCAAAAACCTAGCACCTGCTGTCATCTCCTCCAAGCGCAGCAAGCACAGGAAGCAGGGCATGGAGCAGAAGATCTCCAAGTTCTCCCCCATTGAAGAAGCCAAAGACGTGGAGTCAGACCTGGCCTCCTACTCAGCAACAACCTCAGTTGGCAGCAGCAACGTGGCCTCCAGGGCCAAGAAGATGCAGGATGAGATCACCTACGGCCTAAAGAAGAATGTCTATGAGCAGCAGAAGTACTACGGCGTCTCCAGCCGGGATCTGGTGGACGAGGAGGAGCGGGTTTACTCCAGCAGCAGCAGAACCCGCTCCTCTGGCTATGGGGTGGAAAAGTCCTCTGGCCGGGAGATGGGCAGCCGGAGCAAGTCCTATGAGCGGGAGGGCATGGAGCGCTCCCAGAAAGTCAGCTCCAAGCCCTCATCCCTCAGCATGAGCCAGAGCCGCGGGCGGGCGCCCATGCGCTCCCAGCCCTCGGAGGAGGAGAGCCCCGTCAGCCCCCTGGGGAAGTCAGTTGGGGGGTCACGCACTGCGGGGGGGCCAGGCCCTCAGTCTGCAGGGGACCCCTGCTCCCAGTTCTGCTCCAGCCACTCGTTGCCTGATGTGCAAAAGCACATCAAAGACGTGCCAAGGAGTCACTCGTACAAGCACGAGGAGGGCTACGGCATGGACGATGCCCATTGCGTTGTCTCGGACAGCGAAGGTAACGGCTCCCCGTGGTGACCACCCCAGAGCATGGCACTTCCCCGGGGCATGCCTGTCCGCTCGTACGCAGAGACACTCTCACCGCCTCAGTTTGCTTGACACGTGCCTTCCTCCCCCCACCCCGGGTGTTCGCTGTTAGCCGGTCCTGCACGGTGCCCCACCGCGCCGTGCCGCTCCGCGTCCCGTCCCCACCGGCACGTGCTGTCCCCCGCGCGCGTGCCCGCTGCTTGCCTGTCCCACTCATTGCATGGCTTCCACCCGGGCAGCCTCGAGCGAGAGATTGACTGTGGTTTGTTTTTGGTTTCCGAAGCCTATCATTTGGGTCAGGAGGAGACAGACTGGTTTGATAAGCCCAGGGAGGCGCGGGCGGAGAGGGTCAGGCACTACGGTGGCCACTCTTCCTCGCAGAAGAGACCCCCAGTTAAGCACACCTACCACGATTATGACGAGCCCCCCGATGAAGACTCGTGGCAGCACGACGACTACCCCCAGCACCGCGAGCACCGGCACCACAGGGAGTACGATCGCCACGCTGGCACCTCCCGGCACGCCAGCGACGAGCCCCCGCGCCGCTCGGCAAAGCAGCACCCACGGGAGTCTGGCCGCCACGAGCCCCGCGGCCATGGGCCACCATCCGGCCCCAAGAAGGCACAGCAGCCTGAGTCCCGTGCGCCTTACGGCCCCAGCTCTGCTGAGTATGGCCCATCATCCCGTCCTGCTGCTCACCACCATGGCACCGAGACTCCCAAGGCACAGAAGCCTTCCCAGCCACACGTGTCGGCCACAACAGCGCCCAAGTCGGAGCCCCTCGCACACCCACAGCAGCCGGCGGCCAGGCAGCAGCAGGCAGGGCAGCCGGCAGCACGGCAGCAGCAGCCAACGGCACGGCAGACTGCCCAGCCGGCGGGCTCAGCACAGCCCGAGGCCAGGGGCAGGACACAGGGACCCGCCTCGGCCCGGCCACCACAGCAGCAGCCGGGGCCAGTCCAGGCAGCAGGGAAGGCACCGGCGGCGCTCCACGCACAGCCGGGCGGACACCCGGCACCGGCGGTAAGTATGGGCATGGCTGGCTGGGCCCCACAGTTCTGCCTGGGATTGGACCAGCTGGCTGTGGCCAGGGGCTGGCAGAAGGGCTGGAGACAGGAGCCATGGGGCAAAGAGTATCCCACCCATATGCCTAGCACAACGATCCCTGGGTGCCTTGGGAGCAGCCATCCCCTTGAAGAGACCCAGGAGGGGACATCCCTATGCCCTGGATCCCTTACTGCCTCTTTTGGGGCTGTGGAACACTGTTCGGGCATTTCCTCCTGGATTGGGCCACCCCTGGAGGATGCTCTGCTGGGAGAGTGAGCCCTGAGAGCTCTTTTCCCCATTCCAGACAAAAGCGGAGCCGACGGACACATCCAAACCCGCAGCGAAAGTGCCACAGCAGCCAGGGAGAGCGCCAGCAGCACAGCCCCTGGGAGCAGCAGGTCAGTGGGCCCCAGTGGCACAGTGCCATCTGTCCCCTCTCGTGCCAGCTGCCTGGCACCCTGGGGGCTTGGCCGAGCTCCCCCAGCTGGGCCTGTCCCCTGCTAACGGTGGTTTTGTTTGTCCCCCAGCAGACAGCAAGGCCGGTCCAAGGGCGGCTGGGCCACGTGGTCCCGCTGGCATGGCCACGGGGCAGCCTGGTGGGGAAGGAGAGAGTGTCTTCTCCAAAATCCTGCCAGGGGGGGCAGCAGAACAAGCAGGCAAACTGACTGAAGGTGAGGGCTGCTCCCGGGATGGGGATGGGGTGATGATGCTCTTCTTTGCCAAAGGGGTCAGGTGCTCTGGGGATGGGTGGGGTGCAGTGCTCCTGCAGTTTGGGGCCCGGGAAGAGGGGGACCAGGGGGGCCACCCTGACACCTCTTCTGGCTTCCCCACAGCGGTGTCAGCTTTCGGCAAGAAGTTCACTTCGTTCTGGTGAGAGAACGGCACAAGGTGAGTGCAGATGGCACCAGGCACTGCGCCGTGGGCTCTCCCTGCCCCCGGTTGTGCCTGACACCTTCCTGCTCCCTCCTGCTGCAGGAGTTTGGGAAGCGAGTGGAGATTGAGTCGTTGCAGTGGAAAAACCTATGAAGAAGCCATTGAATTCAGCACGCAGCGCCAGACTCTGAGTATAACGGTGAGTGCCCATGTAGAGGCCTGGAGAAGTAGGCTGCCCTTAAGGATGAATCCTCACACTGGGCTCCCCTCTACCATGCCATCCCTGAGGCTCCTGTGGCACTGCTGTCACCCCAACACATACTGAGCTCTGCCCTGCCACAGTCCCAGCCACCACTGTGGGAAGGACCCGGTGATTCCCTGTCCCCTTCACTCTGGGCCACTCATCTCCATCTTCATGTCCAGGTGCTGGCCCCAAGCCAAGGCATGGGGGCTTGGCCTTGTTTCCCACTCTGGGCAGAGCCGTGTGGGCCGATGCCATGAGGATGCTGGTGCAGACCTTGGGTTTGCAGGGAAGGTTTGGGTGGCCCGGGCTCTGCTCCGGGAGCCCGTCCAGCGCGGGGGCGGCAGCAGCTGCTCTGCCGGCAGTGCCTCTTGGCTCTCTGGGGCCCGTTTGCTCAGGCCGATGCTGCTGCTCAGCAGGGCCCTTCCGTGGGGATGGGGCTGCTCAGACTAATGCCTCTCTCTCTGTCTCTCACAAGCTTTTGAAAGCAGGGCGATCCCTGGATGCTGGACCAAACAGCGGCCGAGCAGGGGCCCGGCGGATGCCCTGGGGCAGGTGCCCCCCAAGCCTGGCGAGCAGCTCCAGCGCGGCACATGGCAAGCCCCAGCAGCCGCCACGAGGGGATGGGCCTGATCCAGACCTTTGGGTCGGGCCCTATGGGTGGGCTGCGGCCCTTTCTCAAGATTATACGCAGAGTTGCTCCCTCCAAACCCCAGCTCTGGCCTCTTCATAGGTTTTTCCGCCCCACAAGCCGAGGGCTGGGCGCCATGGGCGCCGCTCCTCCTTCCCAACCCCATCCGCCCCACCGGGGCTGTCCCCGTGCCCCCTGCACTGCGGCCCGCTCCCGGCCCCGCCGGGGAGCCCCCGGAGCGCGTCAGCTAGGACCTAACACTGTTTCACTACCGAAATACGAGGCCATAGGACTCTGACAGGCGGCGCGGCCGGCTGGGCGCGCGTCCCAAAGCCATTGGAAGCATTGAAAGGGCCGCGCTCGCCCTCGCCACGCAGCCAGCGCACCTGCCGCGGGCACCCCTTTTCTTTCAAGAACAGCCTTAATCATCCCACTTTGATTTCTGTGTATACCTCATCCGCACCGGGGGGGGGGAGGGGGGGCACGGGGCGTCGTCGGGGGAGTTCCTTTTTTTCTCGGTTTCTTTGGGTTCATTTTCTTTTGGTTTTTGGGGTTTTATTTTTCTAAAGTTTATACCAAATCCTCTTCCCTCTTTGCTTTGTGCGATGAGTTAGCACATGGGCTGTCGTCTGTAGAAGCAATAGAGTGCAGGAGGCTACAAAAGAGCACAAATCCCGTGGAACAAGATCAGGAGAGCTTTGCCTCCAGCAGTATCCTTCCTTTTACTGTGCAATCCAAGTCCTTCTCAAGCCATTTTGCGGGGACGGCCGGCGCAGCAGCCGGCGGCCAAAGCCCACTCGCCCTGCCAGGAGGGGGTTCCCCAGGGGGGGAGGCAGCCTGAGGAGGGGGCTCACCCACGCCCCGCCGCCTCCCCACGCTGGCAGTGCCCCGCCGGCACCCCTGCGGCGGGGGGCACCCGCCCACCCACCCGCCCGATGTTCTATGCAACGAAATAACACGACTCCAGAACAAGACCTGTGAATAGCTAATCAGTTCAATGTCGCGCCCAAGGGTTCCATCGCAAAGCGTGCCGCCGAGCGACCCGAGAACTACTCTGTACTGACCACCCGTGCGTATGAATTCGTGGCATGTTCGACCCACGGAGGGCCACTTTGCCAAAGGGCAGCCCTAGCGCCCGTGACCGTCTGTCCCGTCGTAGAGCATGGCTTGCTACTTCTCTGCACGGTTCCACCCGCCTTTCAGTGCTTGCTGTTCTTTGCCTGGACTTTTCTTTTTTTCTTTTCCATCAGTCCATCGCTGTACTGAAAGCTCTTAGCAGATTTATGCACTTGTGATCGAGGACCCGGCTGCCGCGGGAAGCCCACACACTCCGTGGCAAATCCCTCGCCGGGGGCTCTGCCGGTGCCCAGGGCTGTAGGGGAGGCCGGTGGCTGTGGGATGGGGGGGGGGGGTCAGCGTGGCACTGCCGGGGGCAGCCCCACCGAGGCGCCCCCCGGCCCCGCGCACACCCGCCGCCTCTCCCCGCCGCTGACAAGTGCAGAGCCTGAGGGTGCCTCCCCGGCCCCCGCCACTCCTCGCGCTGTAAATACTTGTACAGTGTGTAAATCGCACGCGGGACCGAGACCCCGCCGGGGCTTATCTCGCCGCCCGAGCACATCCGCCGCCTTGCCTTCGTGCCTGCCAGGACCGGGGGCACAGAGCCCACCCCCGCCAGGCAGGGCCCCCAGCCCGAACCGTGGCGGTCTGTCCAGGGCGGGGGGACAGGGGGTGCAAAGACCGAGGGCCGAGCGCGGCTGGGCGCTGTCTCCAGCGGTGAGTGCGATGCCGGGTGCGCTCCCTCTGAACATTGTGACGGTGTGCGTGTCTGCTGTGCTCTGTGCCACCCGTAGTGACCCCGTACCGTGCCGTACCGTGCCGTACCGCCCCCGCCGCTGTGTCGTGACTCCCTCCCAGAAGCTGCCCCCTCACCAGGTGTTTCTGTGGGAACAGAATAAAAAGGACTTGACACAAACGACGGACTGGCCCCGATTCCTGCCTGTCTGCGGATGGGGGGGGGGCAGGGGGCTGAAACCCCTGGGCATGGTGTGGGTGGCCAGTATGGGAGCCCCGTGGGTCTAGTTGGCACCAAGCACTGGTGGGCTCTGCAGCCCACACTTGGGCTGCTGGGCTGGGGGTCCCTGTGAACGCCAAGGACGCAGACCCACCCCCTTGTCCAGGCTGCTGGATCCTGTGGGCTCCCAAGTGTCCAATCCCCTCTGGCCGGCCTGCTGGGCGGCGGATCCCTGTAAGCATCAAGGACCCAATCCCACTCTCCTGGACAGGCTGCTGGGTTCCGTGGGCTCCCAAGGGCCCAATCCCCCGTCCTGCCGCAGCCACCTTGTGGGGAAAACTCCGCGGGGGGGCGGCCCGGAGGCTGCGGGGCCGCTCCCTGTCTCCCGGCTGCGGTCTCAGAGGGGTACCCGTGGGGGGATCGGGTGTCCGGGGAGGGGGCGGCCACCGGCACGCGTGGAGTGGGCGGTGGGTCCCGCCGGCTCCGCCCGCGCCCGCCAGGAGGCGCCCCAGCCAATGGGAGGTGCCGGGGCCCCGCCCCTCTCCCGGAAGTGTCGCCGCCGGCCACGCCCGCGTCCCGCCATGGAGCCACCGGTGAGGGGCTGGGGGGGCGGGTCGGAACCCTGGGACCACCCCTGGCCACGCCGCACCCCCGGCCTGCACCCCCGGGACCCCCGACCTTCACTGTCCCCGCTCCTTCCGCGCTGCTTCGGTGACTGCTCCTGCTCAGCACCCCCCGGCACCCTCCTAATCCTCCCCATGGACTCCGGCTACTGCTTCCTAGCGCCCCCATACCCACTAGTACCCAGTAACTTCCCCGAGTACCCTCCTAGATGCCCCCTATGCTCCAGTAACTGCACCCAGTATCCTCGTACCCACTGGTACCCCAGTAAGTGCCCCGACACCCTCCTAATCCCTCCTGTGTGCCCCAGTACTGCCCTCCGACACCCTCCTAGCCCCTGGCGCCCCACTGGTGCTTTGGCCCTGCACCCCCCGTACTGCCTCAGCCATGCAGTAGCTGCCCTCTACCCTCGCCCACCCCCGTGTACCCCAAATCTGCCCCAGCTCTCCATCCCGAGGCGCTGCTCCCAGTACCCCCTTAGGTCCCCCCACGCACCCTGTGGCCCCAGTAACTGCCTCCTGTGCCCCATCACTGCCCGGTCCCTGCCCCTCAGCCCTCGCCCCACACACCTCCAGCCACCCCGATCCCGCAGGTGCCGCCGCGCACGGAGGAGCTGGCTGAGCTGTACCGGGAGCTGAGTCAGCCCCCGGGGCTCAGCGCCGCCTGCCTCGGCCCCGACCTCACCACCCAGTACGGGGGCAAGTACTGCAGCCTCTATACCGGTACGGGGACGGGCTGTGCCCTCTGGGGAGCGGGGGAGCCCGGGTGGTCCCTGCCTGCCCGGGAGGGAGACAGCTGGTATCCTCACCCCCCCTTCCCCCAGAGTGGTCGCAGCGGGACCTGGCGAGGGCCGAGAACATCAAGTTCTGCCGCCAGTACCTCCTCTTCCATGATGGAGCCTCCATCGTCTACTCGGGGCCTGTCGGCACCTGCTCTGAGATCAAGGGCGAGTGAGTCTCATCCCGCACCCCACATGGGGTCCCCGGGGTGCTGATGGTGGGGCTGATGGGCACCCACCCACCCACCCACAGGCTGCTGAGCCGCGAGTCCCCCAGTGGGACACTGAAAGCCGTCCTGCGCAAGGTCCCTGGCAAGGAGAAGGAGAAAGAGAAGGAAAAGCAGTTCCTGGAGGTGAGGGGGGCCCAAGGTGGGGCTGGATACTTGCTGTGTCTCAGGGCCAGATCCACGCTGTGTCTTGGGGCCGCCCCACACTCTCTGTCCCCAGGTGTGGGATCAGAACCGCAAGGTAAAGAGCATTGACCTGACAGCGCTGGACAAGCATGGCAGCGTCTGCGACGATGGTGAGGGGCCTGGGGATGCCAGGGGCTGGGGGGTCCTGGGGGAAGGGGTGGCCAGTCCTGACCATGCCCTGCAGACCAGTTTGGGTGCCTCGCCTGGTCACACTCGGAGACCCACCTGCTCTACGTGGCGGAGAAAAAGCGTCCCAAGACCGAGTCCTTCTTCCAGAGCAAAGCCCCCGAGCTGGGCACCTCTGATGAGGACACAGGGCAGCCCAAGAAGGAGGATGTGCCCCTCAAGGTGGGGTTCACCCACCCTGGGGCAAGTGGGGGCTGGCCAGGTGGCTGTGGGGCTGACGGGGCTGTGCCACAGGGCGAGCAGTTCGTGTACCATGAGGACTGGGGGGAGACTCTGAGCACCCGCAGCGTGCCCGTCCTCTGTATCCTGGACATCGAGGGCAGCAGCATCTCAGTGCTGGAAGGCATCCCTGAGCACCTCTCTCCTGGCCAGGTCAGGATGGGGAGCTGCAGGGAACTGGAAAAGGGAGATTTTGGGGGCCAGCAGCCATCCAAACCACTCATCTCCCCTCTCCCTCCAGGCTTTCTGGTCCCCTGAGGACACTGGTGTGGTGTTTGTGGGCTGGTGGCATGAGCCCTTCCGCCTGGGGCTACGGCACTGCACTAACCGCCGGTGAGTCCCTGTGGGGCACCCCACAGCCTGAACCCCACAGTGAGTCCCCGTGGGGCACCCTTCCCCACAGCCTGGCCCCACAGCCCCGCCCTGACACCCCTGTGTGCTGGCAGGTCAGCGCTCTTCTACGTGGACCTGACGGGTGGGAAATGCGGTGAGTGGCACAGACCCCAACCCTGCCGGTGCCCTGGCTCCCCACAGCCCCTCACCGTCCCCTTGTGCCCGTGCAGAGCTGCTCTCTGAGGACACCAAAGCCGTGCGGTCCCCACGGCTCAGCCCTGACAGCTGCCGCATTGTGTACCTGGAGAACGATGTCCTGGGCCCCCACCAGCAGTGCAGCCGCCTCCGCATGGTGAGCAGCACCAGGGGGACACCAGGGGAGGTGGCAGGGTGCCTCTGCCAAGGTGGGGGCTGGCAGGAGGGCAGTGGTGCCCCCTTCCTGTGCTGCGGTGGTGGCAGGCGGGATGAGACCCTGCAAAACTTACCCCATTCCATGTCTCCCACAGTATGACTGGTACACCAAACAGACCAGCACGGTGCTGGAGGCTGTGCTGCGGCAGGAATGGGGTGAGTACAGCCCTGGGGGTTTCTGGAGGGACACAGGGGGATGCTGAGTGCCACCACTGTCATCACAGGTGCCTTCCCGGGAATCTACTGCTGGGCACTGCCAGGGATGTGCTGGGCGGCTGACAGCCGCCGGATCCTGCTGGACACAGCCCAGCGCAGCCAGCAGGTGAGGTGGGGGGGCACGTTGGGGGGCCACGCCAGGTCAGGGCTCCACTGGACTCTGCCCTTCTGCCCCTAGGACATGTTCGTGGTGGACACGGCGACGGGTGCCACGACCCTGCTGACAGCTGGTGAGTGATGGGCCAGCAGGGCCATGCTGGTGCCAGAGGTGGGGAGGGGGGCACACCTGCAGGTCTGACCTCCCTCCTCCCCAGATGGCCCCCAGGGAAGCTGGTCTGTCCTGACCATTGACCGGGACCTCTTGGTGGCCAGATTCTCCACCCCTAGCTGCCCACCCATGTTGGTAAAGTCACATCCCCTTCTCCAGTGCCCACCAGCCTCTCGGTGCAGGCACTGACCCTTCTTCCCAGTGCCCACCTTGATGTGAGCACTGACCCCTCTCCCTGCACAGAAAGTGGCCGTCCTGCCCGCTGCCGGCCATGAGGCACAGGCACAGTGGATCTGCCTGCAGGATACACCCCCCGTGCCTGGCATCAGCTGGGGCGTCCGCACCCTGCAGCCTCCTCCAGAGCAGGAGCACCCTCAGTATGGTGAGTGCCCAGGGAGGCAAGGCTGGACTCCCCCACCCCCACTGATCCCTGACCCCCCACCCTGCCTCCGTAGGGGGCCTGGACTTTGATGCCATTCTGCTGCGCCCGACTGAGGGCCCCACTGCCCAGAAGCCCCCCCTGGTCGTGATGCCCCATGGTAAGAGCTTGTCCCCACCCTTCTGTACCTCAGCTGGGCAGCATCACCTCCCTGCCTTTGCCATTTGCAGGGGGTCCCCACTCTGTGTTCACGGCTGAGTGGATGCTGTATCCAGCGGCGCTGTGCCGCGTGGGCTTTGCTGTGCTGCTGGGTGAGTGACACTGGGGCTCTGGGGCACTGCCCATAGAGGGGCTGGGGTGGGGGCACGGAGGAGGAAGGGCTCTGACGCTGCCCCCCACCCAGTGAATTACCGCGGCTCACTGGGCTTCGGCCAGGACAGCGTGGCCTCCCTGCCTGGCAACGTGGGCACGCAGGATGTGCGCGACGTGCAGGTACGGCCCGGCACGTGGTCCTGGGGCACACACGTGCTCCCATGGGTGCCCTGAGTAGAGAAAGCAGGGCCGCCTGCCTCAGTGGGTGTCCCCTGTGGTGGCAGCTCTGCGTGGAGCGGGTGCTGCAGGAGGAGGCACTGGATGCCAGCCGGGTGGCAGTGGTGGGCGGCTCACACGGCGGCTTCCTGGCGTGCCACCTCATCGGGCAGTTCCCCGACACCTACCGCGCCTGCGTGGTCCGCAACCCCGTGGTGAACATCGCCTCCATGGTGGCCACCACAGACATCCCTGACTGGTGAGTGCTGCTGGCCGTGATCTCCCAGGCTCCCTGCCACACCGACCCCACACATGCCCCTGACTCTCACCTGCAGGTGCCTGACAGAAACAGGGCTGCCCTACGCACCCGATGCCCTGCCAGACCCAGCCCAGTGGACAGAGATGCTGCACAAGTCACCCATTCGCTATGTCGACCGGGTATGTCCCCATCCTTGTCCTCATCCCTGTCCCAGTACCAACCAGCAGTGCCATTGCTGAGGCCACGTCACTCCCACAGGTCCGTGTGCCCGTGCTGCTGATGCTGGGGGAGGACGACCGGCGTGTGCCCCCCAAGCAGGGGCTGGAGTATTACCGTGCCCTCAAGGCCCGGGGGGTCCCTACACGGTAAGTGGGGTACTGGGTGCCCAGGTGGTGGGGTGCAGGCACGGCACTAACCCCTCTCTCTCCACAGACTGCTCTGGTACCCGGGGAACGGCCACGCGTTGGCCGGTGTCGAGGCCGAAGCCGACGGCTTCATGAACATGGCACTATGGCTGCTCAAGCATCTGAAGTGCTAAGGGCCCCCACTGCTGCCACTCCCCAATAAACGATGTAGCTCAGCACCCTGGTGTCTGGTGGTGGTGCTGGCACCGGTGTCACCTCCACTCCTGGTGCCCCAGGAAGTGGTGGCCACTGGACCTTTCACCTGCGTGGGTGGGTGGTTGGGCAGCCAGGGATGCATTGAGCCATGGCAAGGGTTGAGCCCTGCCTGGCCGTCCCGGGCAGCAGGGAGCAGCTGGAGGGCTGGCACCGGCCGGGGCGCTGGCGCCGGGCTGCTCCCACGTGCCTTGGCGGGCGGCCTGCTGAGAGCGGCCCGCACCGACCGCCCGGCGTGGCAGAGCACGGCCCGTGGCCACAGGGACCCAGCCGGGCATGGAGGTGAGCAAGGGGGGCTCGGGGGGTTCTGCGTGGGTGAGCACAGCCCCGTTTCGGGAGCTGGGCAGGGGCATGGGGGTGAGCTCTCCCCCTCCAACACGCCTCTTGCCCCGCCCAGGCGGCCGGCGGCCCCGCTGCCTGCTACCGGGAACTGAGCCAGTTCCCTGCCATCACCCGTGCGGCCCTCGGGGCCGGGGCGGGGGGACAGACCTTCCTGCTCTACACCGGTGAGTCGCAGGCTTGGCCCCCGCCGCGCCTTTGGCCCGCGGGCCCGGTGTGAGCGGGCTCTGACCTCCCCTTCCCGCAGAGTGCAGCCGCCCCGACCTGCCCCGCCGCCGCCTCCTGCGCTTCAGCCGCCACTACAGCGTGCGGCTCACGGCCGGCGGCAGCGGCCTGGCCTCCAGCAGCACCGCGCTCAGCGCCGGCATCCACAACCAGTACGGCACGGACGGGCTGCGCGATGGGGCAGTGTGCCCGGTGCCCGCGGTGTGCCCGGCCTCTGTGCTGTGCCCGGTGCCCGCGGTGTGCCCGGTGCCCAAAGAGCGCCGCTCACCGCAACCTCCCTCCCACCCGCCTTCAGGCTCCTCAGCCAGGACTCGCCCACGGGGCAGCACCGCGCCGTCCTCAGCCGCTGCCCGCGGCAGGGCCACGAGCTGCTGGAGGTGAGGCGGCTGTCCCGGCCGCTCACCAGCGTGGCCGCAGTGCCAGCGTGGGGCGGCGGGCACCGCGGACACGGTGTGCCCGTGGCTGACTCCCACTCCCTCAGGTGTGGGACAGCGGCGGGCGCAGCCACAGCGTGGATCTCACGGCGCTGGGGAAGCACGGGGAGGTCTACACGGAGGGTAGGGCCCCTTCCCCGTGGTCCCTGCCTGCAGCACAGGCGAGGGCTAAAGTGCATGGCTGGTGCCTGGCTGTGCCTGTGCCGGGCTGGGCTTTGGCACTTCTTACCTTGCCAGGGCCCTTTGCCTGCCTGGCCTGGTCCCACTCGGAGACACGGCTCCTCTACGTGGCCGAGAAGAGCCGGCCCAAACGCCGGCCCCCCTGCCCCTGGGATGCGCCCGGGGCAGCCTGGCCAGCAGAGGATGAGGATGAGGAGGTAGGTGCCATGTGCCCCATCAGTGTGTTCTGTGCACCCCTTGAGCGTGCCAAGCACACCATGAGCGTATCAGTGTGCCATACACCTCACGAGTGTGTTGTGTACAGAGCCCCGTGCCTGGGGCTGCAGGGTGTGGTGCTGACAGGGCTGTGCTGCAGGGCGAGCAGTTCCTGTACCATGAGGACTGGGGGGAGGCGCTGAGCACTCGCAGTGTGCCCATCCTCTGCATCCTGGACCTGGATAGCAGCAGCCTCTCAGTGCTGGAGGGTGTCCCAGAGCACCTCTCCCCTGGTCAGGTCAGGACGGGGATGCAGGGATTGCCCCGGGGGATCCAGCCTGGGGCTGTGGGATCAGCCTGGCTGTCGCACAGGCCCTGTGGTCCCCGGGTGACCGCGGCGTGGTGTTCGTGGGCTGGTGGCACGAGCCCTTCCGCCTGGGGCTGAGCGCCTGCTCCAACAGGAGGTGGGTCCCTCTCAGCATCCAGCACTATGCTGGGATGCCCGTGCAGTATCAGCATAGTGGAAGTCCAACCTGACCCACACTTCCTCCCCAGGTCAGGGATTTTCCACTTGGACCTGGCAAGCGGGTGCTGCGGTGAGCACTGAGGCCCTGGGGGGTGCCCGGGGGGTCCCTGGGGTGCTGACCCCCTGCTGCCCACAGAGCTGCTGTCAGCAGAGAATGGTGCTGCCTGCTCCCCTCGGCTGAGCCCTGATGGCCAGCGCCTGCTCTACCTGGAGGGGGCTGTGGGAGGGCCCCACCGGCAGTGCCTGCGCCTGTGCATGGTGAGTTGGGCCCCAGGGGCACCAGGCACAGCTGTGCCACCCTGTGCTGCCAGCGTGGTGCCCAGCTTACCTGTCACAGCCTCTTGCAGTGCCAGGCTGGGGTGAGGGGACCACAAGCCCCCCCGCCTCAGTTTCTCCCGGCGAGGGCCCATCCCTGACCACCAGCTCTCCCCAGCTCACCTGGCAGACGAGGCAGACGGTGACGGTGCTCGATGTGGTGCAGGAACCCACGGAGGGTGAGCACGGCACAGTGGGCAGGGCTGGGCGCTGCCAGGGGGCTGGGACTCTCCCCAGCCAGATGCCCACCACCCCCAGCTCACTAGCCCAGCACTCTACCCCACTCACAGCCTTCGCCGGGCTCTACACAGAGATGCTGCCGCCGCGGTGCTGGGCAGCCGACAGCCGGCGAGCCGTGTTGGGCACCCCGCAGCGGAGCCGCACGGTGAGTCCTGGGGAAGGCAGGGCCAGGGGTGTGACCCCGCCTCCCACGGTGACACCCCTGTGCTCTGCCCCCTCACAGGACCTGCTGCTTGTGGACACGGAGGCGGCCACTGTCATCAACCTGACGGCAGGTACGTGGTGTCAGGCTGCCCACAGTGCCCCAGGGAGCAGCTGCGATCACCAACATGCTCTCTGTCCCCAGGGTTGCCCGAAGGGTCCTGGGAGCTGCTCACTCTCCAGTGGGACCTTCTGGTGGCCACCTGCTCGGCCCCACACCACCCTCCCAGCCTGGTGAGCAGAGCTGTGGCACCGTGTGTGGTGCAGTGGGATATGGCACGGTGAAGTGCAGCCGGGCACAATGTGGTGTGGCACATATGGCATGGCGTGCCATGGCGTGGCCAGGCACAGAGTCACATGGCTCAGCCAGATCCAGCACAGCACAGCCTTGTCATGGCACAGCCTTGTGGTGGCACAGCTCTGGTGCCACCCACTACCTGTGCCCAGGTGATGGCTGTGCTGCCACCAGCAGGCCAGGAGCTGTCCCTCTGCTGGGTGCCAGTGGAGGACACCCCAACAGTGCCTGGTGTCACCTGGAAGACCCTGATGGTCCGGCCATCCTGCAGTGGACAGAGCCCTGCTGCGCACGGTGAGCACTTCTGGGCCCCCACCACACCTGGGTACCAGGGACCCTTGGGAGCAGGAGGTGGGCAGGGTGCTCAGGGTGCTGTCTGCTGAGCAGGACCCCTTTCCTCCCACAGACACCCAGGATTTTGAGGCCCTGCTGCTGAGCCCATTGGATGGCACAGCACCACATCCCCTCATTGTGTGCCCCCACGGTGAGTGAGGGGACGGTGGGGACACCCTGGCAGCACTGGTGGCACTCCAGGTGATGTCCATGCCGGCCCCAGGTGGCCCCCACGCCATCTTTGATGCCCGCTGGCGCCCGAGCATGGCTGCACTGTGCCGGCTAGGATTCGCCGTGCTCCTGGGTGAGTGCCAGGGAGCTCGGGGATGTGTGGTCCTGTCTCCCTCTGGAAACATGGTACCCATGGCTCCCATCTCCCCAGTGAACTACCGTGGCTCCCTGGGCTTTGGCCAGGCCAGCATCAGCTCCCTGCTTTCCCGTGTGGGTGAGCAGGACGTGGCGGACACCCAGGTGGGCTGGGGCTGCTGGGTGGGTGCTGCTGGGAGGATGCTGATGTTTGGGTGCTGGTTGTGGGGTCTGCTGGGAGGACACTGATGTTTGGGTGCGAATGGTGGGTGCCCCACGGGTGCAGCTGGCAGTGGAGCAGGCGCTGCGCAGCGAGCCCCTGGACCCGCACCGCCTGGCCCTGCTGGCTGGCTCCCACGGAGCCTTCATCGCCCTCCACCTCCTCACCCGAGAGCCCGAGCGCTACCGAGCCTGTGCCCTGCGCAGCCCCGTCTCTAACCTGCCTGCGCTGCTGGGCACCTCTGACATCCCCGACTGGTGAGTGCCACCCCCATCCTGTGCCGTGCCACACACACCACCCGTCCACACAACACCCACCAGCGCCTCTGTGCCGCAGGCGCTACACCTCCCTGGGGCTGCCCTACTCCTTCGAGCGGGTGCCACGTGCTGAGGAGGTGGCCACCATGCTACTGCGCTCGCCCATCGCCCAGGCAGCCCAGGTGAGGCAAGATCAGGATGGGTGTGGGATGCCAGGCACAGGGTGCCAGGTGCCCACCAGGGCTGTGCTGCAGGTGAGGACGCCGGTGCTGCTGTGCGTGGGCGCCCGGGACCGGCGCGTCAGCCCCACGCAGGCGCTGGAGCTGTACCGGGTGCTGCGGGCCAGGGGTGTGCCAGCACGGTGAGTGGGGTGTACGTGGGAGCAGGGAGAGAGCCCCAGGGTGGTGGCTGAGCATTCCCCCATCCCGTCCCACCCCACAGGCTGCTGTGGTACCCGGAGGGCGGCCACGCGCTGACCGGTGTGGAGACAGAGGCCGATGTCTTCAAGAACTGCGCCCGCTGGCTCCTCCAGCACCTTGGGCAGCCCAGGCAGGACGGGACAGGCCAGCACAGTCCCTAGTGCCCACAGTGGCCCTAGGCTATGCTGGCCCCAGGCTGACCACTGGCCCTGGGGATCACACCAGGACCAGAGGATGGAGCAAGTGTAGCTGAAGGCAGGATGGGACACGGGTTGTCGCTTGGGGCTAAATAAATGTGTGAGACCACCCTCTGCAGTGTCAACCCCCATGGCCACAGCTGTGCCTTTATTGCGCAGCAGCAGCTGTGCCAGGCCAGTGGGGCTGAGCCAGCTCAGCCCATCTTCATCACCTTGTAGATCCAGTCGACATAGAGGGAAACACGGATGAAGAGGGCGGGCTGGTCGGTGCGGGCGCAGACACGGGAGGGGATGATCACCCCCTCCAGCACCCAGCAGTCGGCGGTGAGGCAAGCCAGTGGTCCCCCGTAATCCCCCTGTGGCATGAAGAGAGCAGTGTCACCCCGGTGCTGGATCCTGCGGGGGGGGGGGGGTTGTCCCCAGCCCGGCTCACCTCACAGGCGCCCACGCCGGCACGCAGCGGGGCAGTGCACAGCTCGCTCTCCTTCAGGCGCCCGCGCAGCGCCTTGTTGCAGTCGCTGTGGGCCAGCACCGGCAGCCGCGCCACGTTCAGCACGCTGCTGTCTGCTGTGCCTGCGGGCAGCAAGCACAGGATGCGCCAGGAGGAAAGCAGGGATGCCGGGGAGAATGGCAGGGGCAGAGCGTGCCGTGGGCAGGAGATGCTGTGGGAAAGGGATGGCATGGACAGGAGGATGTCATGGGCAGGGGGATATCATAGGCAGAGTGATGCTGTGGAAGGGAGATGTTGTGGAAGAGGGATGCTGTGGGCAGGGAGATGGCAGGGGCAGGAAAGCGCCGTGGAAGTGGGATGCCATGGGAGGGAGATGCTGTGAGCAGGGGTATGCCAAGGACCTGGGCTTGCTGTGGGCAGGGAATGCCGTGGACATGGGAATGCCATGGGCAGAGAACGGTATGGATGAGGAGATGCCAATGCAGAGGAATGGCGTGGGCAGGGGATGTGTTGGATGGGGATGCCCTGGTAGGGGCTGCCCATGGCAGGGGCTGCCCGTGGCAGGTACCTCTGGTTTCCCCCCAGCCGGCGATCTCACAGACAGTGCCCGCAGGCACGACGTAGCGCTCAGGGGGCAGGCAGATCAGGGCCACACGCCTGTTTAGAGTGGCTGGCCTGTGGCGAGAGGGCAGTGGGACATGGGGCCAGTCTGGCCAGCAGTCGGGAGGATGGAGGCCAGGGCACAGCCACTCACCTCGCCAGCTTCAGCATCACCAGCTGGGACTCAGAGGGTCCGCAGACGATCCGCACAATGGGGATGGTCTGCTGGTCAGGGTCCCCAGGGCCGGGATCCCTGAAGAGTGTCCCCAGCTGCACCTCATAGCCCGTTAGGTCGGCGTCACTGCGGGACAGGGACGTGAGGGCACAGAGGGGTCCCAGCACCCCATGCCCCAGCCCCAGCCTTACCAGGAGGAGAAGCACTGGCGTGTGCTGATCACCCACTGCTCCTTCACCAGGGACCCCCCGCAGAAGTGCATTCCAGCCCTGTGGGAACGAGGGGTGAGCTCTGGGGGCACACTGGCCACACAGCAGTGCAGGTGGGACACCTGCTCACCGGTTGCGGATGCTGACAGTCCAAGGCGAGTTGCCAGGCTGGCCGCCCACGATGCGCCCCTTCCACTGCAGCCTCTCGTCCCGCTGGCCACACTGCTCGAACGCCACCGCATCTGCAGGCAGGGTGGGCATCAGCCAGGGCTGTGCCATCAGCACCTGCCCCACGGCAGCCACCTGGCACCCGCGGACCCCCACCTGCATTCTCCAGGATGGAGGGCACCGAGCTGCCGGCTGCAGAGAGAAAGCACAGGGTGGCACTGAGGCAACATCCAGCCACCCTGAGGGGACCAAAGCTACCCCAGTGGGTGGCCAGGGTCCTCCCCTAGCTCTGCTGGGGTGTGGGTAGGGGCTCACAACAGGGCTTGATGGCACAGTAGTCAAAGGGGGTGCGGGGGTCCATGGTGTAGCACCAGGGGCCGTGGCTGTCGTTATCGGGGTTGCGGCAGTAGTTTTCCTCCAGATGTGCCTCAGGGTGGGTGACAGGTGAGATCCTGATGGGAGGAAGTCACTGTCACCATCCCTATCCTCATTTCCATCCCCAGCCCAACCCCATCCCTGTCCCTGCAGCCCCTCCTCGCACACTCACTGGGGCACATGGGGCGTCTGGGCAGCCCAGGGCTGGCAGGTAATGCCCTTGCGTGTCTTGCTGACGCGGCCATGGTAGTGCTTGCCGTTGCCGTGGTAGCACTCTGGGGACAGGCAGGGAGGGCTGGCACCCCCGGCAGGCACCTCGGGGTGGGTGCCCGGGGGCAGGTGCCTGGCGTGGCTCACCTTGGGCATCCTGCTCGTCGGGGCAGCGGCGGATGTGGAAGCAGAAGGCGATGCGGACGGTAGGGCGTGTGGTGAAGCACCACGGTGCCTCTGAGCCATCGGGGTTGCGGCAATAGTTCTCCTTCAGGTCCCTGCAGGTGTAGGGGCCGTATGGGTGTCCCCCCTCAACCCCACACTCATGGGCACTGCCCACTGCCACTCTTCCTGGGTGCATCCCCCATCCCTTACTTGCACGGGTACTTCTCAGGCACAAAGTTGTGCTTGTGGGGCACCTGGGAGTCCCAGCGCTGGCAGGGGATCCTCGACACGGTGACGTTTACGTGGCCCCGGTAGCCTTCGCCCTTGCCCCTGAAGCAGCCGGTGGTGACGTTAGCGGGACGTGGGTGTTTTTCTGCTTGTGTGGCCAGAGAAGGGCAGAGCAGCAGGGTCAGGGTGGCACCTGGGACCCCCGTTCCCAGCTGTGCTTGATGCCAGCATGGACTTACTGCAGAGGCGGATGCGGCAGAACTCACGCTCCCGCCCGGGGTCGGTGGTGTAGCACCAGGGCCGCTCGGAGCTGTCGGGGTTGCGACAGTAGTTGTCATCCAGCCCCTTGTCAGGGTACCTGTGCCAGAGATGGGGGGAGCAGCAGTTGAGGTGGCACCGCCACCATGGCACCTGGCACAGCCAGGGCACTGTGTGCTGCCTGGGGCTGGGGCTGGTACTTGTTGGGGTGGTAGGGGTGCTTGTGCGGGTGCTGCAGGTCCCAGCGCTGGCACTCTGCCCCCGACTCGGTGTGGTCCACGGTGCCACGGTAGTCCTCCCCATTGCAGGTCATACAGACAGCTGCCAAGAGCCAAGGGAGGGTTCAGTGTGGGAGGGGCATACAGCCCAGGGTGACCCTGGCATGTGGCACTCACCGTCCTCACACTTCTTGATGCCACAGCTCTGGTGCCGGACGTTGGGATCGACCGTGTAACACCACGGGCCCCGCTTGTCCCGGTCGGGGTTTCGACAGTAATTCTCCTCCAGCCCATTGCGAGGGGATGGCAGGAACCTGCTGGCAGCAGGGTGGGTAGGAAGGCCTCCAGGAGCCCCCTGCCCCAGGGTGGGCACAGCTACAGTGCTGTGTCAACCCTGGTTGGTGCCACTGCCCCCATGCTGTCCCCATTGCTCCTGCGCTGTCCCTGCGCTGTGCCCATCCCATTCCCCGTTGCCCCATGCTGTCCAGGGCCACTGGTGGGTGCCATGGGGCAGCCAGAGACACGGAGGCACCTGTGGTCATGCGGTGTCATGGACTGCCAGTGCTGGCAGCGCAGCCCCTTCTCCGTTGTGGCCCGTGTGCCGCGGTAGCTGGAGCCATCGCCCACAATGCAGTCCCGCAGGTAGTCTGGGCAGAGCCAGGCACCTCATCAGAGCCCCGGGGCCACGAGCACATGGACAGTGGGAAGCCCAGTGCCAGGTGGCCTGCGCCCAGTCTGTGGTGTCGCTTTGCCCACCCGTGGCACCAGCCCACCTTTCTTCTGGTACAGGTCGTAGCGGATGTTTTTCTGCAGCTGGATGTGGGGTGAGTGCTGTGTCCAGGGCAGCAGCTGGCACAGCTGGCTCTGCTGGTCGTGGTGGAAAGCCCTGGGAGGCACAGCAGGAGTCTGGCATGGCGCTGTGCGAGGCCAGGGCCCGTGGGACCTGGTCACATACGAGCACCCAGCATCCAAGTGCACAGTGACCCCGGCGTCTTGGCCCCCCACACTCCCACCCATCCTGGTGTCCTGCTCACCGGCAGGCCAGGCTGGTGGTGCAGCGCTGGGCACACTGCTCCGCAGAGCCCTGCTCCGGCGGCGGGGCGTCTGCAGCCACTGTCAGCAGCTCGGTGGCTCGCAGGCGCTGGAAGTCATTGAGGGGTGAGCGGTGGCCTGGGGAGTGTGGTGGGAGCTCAGTGTGCCTGTGGAGGGCACAGCGGGGGCATCGGGGCCCTGTAGAGTGTGGGATCCCTGCCCCATTGGAACAGGAGATCTCTCTGTCCTAAGGAGCAGAGGATCCCTGCCCCACAGAGCATGGAATCCATGTCACATGGAGGATGGGATTTCTGCCCCACAGAGGATGGGATCTGTGTCCCATAGAGCAGAGGATCACTGTCCAATGGACCATGGGATCCATGTGCAGTGGAGCAGGAGGGTCCCTGCCCTACGGGGTGCAGAGCCCTGGTTCCCGCTGCCCCCCTCTGCCGCGGGACAGGGCAGGGCCTGCTGACTCCAAACTTGTCCCCTGGCCCTGTCTGAGCCCTGTGCTGCCCCGGACTCTACAGCCCCAGGGCAGTCCCACGGCGGCCCAACGTGGAGACCCCTACCTGAGGCCAGGGCCGCGGCCAGGATGAGCAGGACCCCCAGCACGGGCTGCATGGCGGTGGCCCCGCGTCCCCGAGCGGCTGGAACTGCGGGACGGCCTCGGGCAAATATTTGCGGGGCCAGCGGGGCCAGCGGGACACGGGTCAGCCGGGCGGGCACCGGGGGGGTGGGGCCTGCGACAGGGGGGCGGGGCCGGTGACAGTGGGGCGGGGCCTGGGGCAGTGGGGAGGGGCGGTGCCGGGGTCAC